>NC_092176.1:19291542-19584042 GCF_045791955.1 Oncorhynchus clarkii lewisi
ACTTATGCAAATAAGTTGTTTTTTCTTTTTAATATATTTGCAAAAATGTCTAAATACCTGTTTTGTTATTATGGGGTATTGTGTGTATATTGAGGAAAAACAAATGCAATCCCTTTTAGAATAAGGCTGTAACATAACAAAATGTGGAAAGAGGGAAGGGGTCTGAATACTTTCCGAATGCGCTGTAAGATGGGGAAAAATTACGTCATAAACATCATACATGCTTTTAGTTTGTCATAAAAACATGAACAGCTGATTTATTTACAGCAGTGTAAGCGAGGGGATCATTGATTTGACATATTGAAATAGATAAACAGGGTGTAAGAAAAATATTCAGAATTTGACTGGGGAAAAAGCATCTAGGGAGAGATAAGAATTAAGAGTGAATGTTGTGGGTTTCAGCACCACAAAAAAACACTAATGAAGAAGAGGCAAACCAGCATCACTCCCAGAGGTCCAACTGGGAGATATCTGATTACTATTCTAATAAGCTTCCAAACATCACTACTCTGTCTCTCTCAGAGGGATGACACCACAGACAGATCAAGACAGCCTGCTACCCAACCATGGTCAAGACCAAGGTTGCTAAATTCCCTGGTTTTCCAGAAATCCTGGTTGAAGGATTCCGGATTTCCTGCTTATTCCCTCATGATTCCGTGAATCTTCCAACCAGGATTTCGGGAAAGTGCATTTATTGAAGGCAAACACCACACCCACACTGCACAGTATGCTGGGATCTGCCACCATGACAATGCCTAAAACGGCACACTCGCTCTAAAGGTTTGGGAGGTTTTGAGCGTTGTAAGCCCTGGTAAATATTGAACCCTCCTCCTGTTGGTAGTCATATATACACACATATGTTCCTCTACATACCTCCTCCAGCTCCTTTTGTGTCTCCGCCTCCATCCGCCTGATGTCTTCCATAGTCAGCTCCACCCACTTGTCAATCCAACAGAACAGCTGGCGATGGAAGTTAGTGAAGATACGCTTCTCTTGCTGGAGGAGAAAAGGACATGTAAGAGGCATTTAGAGGGAAAGAAAGCAAGATTACAAGGAAAAGGAAGAATGTGTCAGATAGTGACAGAAGAAAAGGATGGGATGAAGAAAACAACATCCTTACCTTGTGAATAAAGCTCTCCACCTTGTTCTGCAGGCCCCACCACTTGAACTTGACTGTGACCAGTTTGTAGGCACACATCCTCGGGCAGTCAGCCTTACTAACCAGCTCCTTCTGTTAGTAGCAACACAACAGGAGAACAGACACTGAGCAAACACTGCACAGCAGGAAGATACACTCAATCACCCATCACTAAATCATTTACGTTGACACATGATATTACAAAACTGTGAATATGCAAATAGGCAAAGTTTATGCAAACTTTCCAATAATGGAACTCTCAATGAGAAGAAAGTAGAATGTGATTTGAGAAAAGAAAATATCGATTTAGACCAATCACAGCTGTATTCCAACCACTAAAATGTCATTAATACATAATGCTTTGGAAACGAAGCTTGCTAAAATAATTATCGATATGAGAATATGCAGTAGACGGATAAAAGTCCTCTCATCTACAAAACAGTTTTAAATCCATCTGTAGCTTGCACTCTGTCTCCCTGAGAGGAAGAGGAGAGAGCGATGAGGAGAGAGCGATGAGGAGGGCGAGAGAGCAAAGTGGATAAACTCCAGATGAAAGGACCATTTCTCTCGCTCCACCCTGACAGTGACACTGTTCCCGTACAGGCAGACCTTTTGTGGCTGGGACGCCGTTATCGCATCACGCAGCGATAAGAGCGTCTCGGCACAAAGCCGGTTCCAATATTAACACCCAGGACCTGCTTGCCCCCAGAACACACCATCCCAGAACACCTGTTTAATTAATCACTTCATTCTAGTGCTGCACACAGGGAGAAATGCCTCAGACCCACATCCCGTCACTGTTTGATGCTCCCATCACGGAAGGGAGCGGAGAGGGAGAGAGAGAAAGAGTGGAAGGAAGGAGAGGGAGGGGGGAATGAAAAACATTCTACATACACGTAGGATTTAGCTAAAGTTGTCACCGCTAAAAGAGAACTTCGGATAAAACGGATCCCACATCAAAACACTTACGGTGACATTTCTTCACACTGTCTTTCAACGCCCTGCTCAAAGGAGCAGGAGATTTCAGAAATACAAAGTGTGTGCATGCAGTGATAGACTTTTACTGCTCTGAGAAGCTGGCACCAATTGTTTTCTCTTATGTTACTTTAGCTACGATTTTTTTCTCTCTAATTTCTTTCCACAAAAAAAGTGTTTCCATGTCCAAGGCTGGGGGAAAATGATCTAATTAAAAACCCAAAATAAAAAGTTTATATTATTTATTCAGACTTCATAAAGCTGTTCAGCAGTCTTTAATCTGTGCAAGTTGTCACAGTACAGGGAAACTTTCACACAGTGAAACTCTTGAGGGCTCTTTTGCTGGGTGGAGATTCCAACATGTCTGCCATTAAACAGTGTGATCCTGGACCTGTTTGTACGGCTGTAGATGAGGGGTTAGGGACGAGACCACTAGTGTCGCTGGATGAGCCGTTTTCATTACCTCTCACTTTTTTACAAACAAATACCTCCCAGACTCATTTTACTGAACTGTTCCTAGCTCAAACTAAGATACCACACACAAAACCCGGAGAAGACAGCCACGTACATACACACCCTCTCCTGGCTGGCTGAAAAGAGAGAGTATGAGGATGTGGGCTAAGACAGGAGGGCCTAATCTGACCTGATCCCTTGTGATTTCTATTAGGTCCAATTAGAGCAGGGAGAGCGGTGATTTGTCTTCATCAAACTGCAGCCTACAGCTCTGCCACTCAGCCCTCCCTCTCCTCCACCCTGTCTGAGGGACTCCTTCTGTCTCACTCACACACACACACACACACGCTTGTCCAATACTAGCCATTCACTCCGTGGCCAATTTATTACCCCGTTTGTGAAAATGATTTGCTCCTACAGACAGTGAGTCACGTTGAGTGGGATGCTATATATAAAGGAGGCAGACAGGCATCGAGGCTTTCAGTTACTGTTCGATTGAACGCTAGAATGGGCAAAACAAGTGACCTTAGTGGATTTGAGCATGGTATGATCGTCAGTGCCTGTTCCAGTAGCTTAGATACAGCCGGGCTCCTGGGCTTTTCACGCACAACAGTGTCTAGTGTTTACAGAGAATGGTGTGACAAAGAAAAAAACATCCAGTCAGCAGCAGTCCTGTGGGTGAAAACAGCTGGTTGATGAAATAGGTGTTCGGAGAAAGGCAAGAATCGTTCAAGCTAACAGGCAGGCCCACAAACAGGAAAATAACAGCGCAGTACAACAGTGGTATGCAGAACAGCATCTCGAAACGCACAACTCGTCGGTCCTCGTCACGGATGGGCTATTACAGCAGACGACCACACCAGGCTCCACTTCTTTCAGCTAACAACTAGAAGAATCGGACCCAGTGGGCACGCGATCACCAACACGGGACAACTGAGGAGTAGAAAAACATTGCCTGGTCTGACGAATCCCGGTTCCTGTTCAGTCATGCTGATGGCAGAGTCAGATTTTGGCATAAGCAACATGAGTCCATGGCACCATCCTGCCTAGTGTCAACGGTACAGTGGTAGCAGTGGTGTAATGGTGTGAGGAATGTTTTCCTGGAACACATTAGATCCCTTGATACCAATATATCAACATTTGAGCGCCACACCTTGTAGAATCCGTGCCCCCAATAATTAAGGCTGTTCTGAAGGCAAAGGGGGTCCGACCCGGTATTAGATGTGGGCACCTAATAAACTGGCCATGAGTATATACTGTGTGATTGTGCCACGAGTATACCACCCCCAAAACAAATCCTTATTCATTTTGGTAACATTACTTAAAGTGTTATATTTCAGGCTTGGAACCGGTTCAGGGAACAGAACCCAAAAACCTGATAATTTTTTGGAAGAAAAACTGAAAAACGTTTTTTTTGATAAACAGAATCATAACCGGGAATGATAGTGAGACAGATTATTTTAAAAGCATGGGATATGGTTAATAACGTTCTGAACTTTATTTTGATGGTTAGAACAGTGGAACGGAACACAATTATGTTTCTGTTCAGAACAAAACAACTGGAAATTAATTTAGGATCCAACCCGTGGTTACATTGCCAACAAGCTCTTTCCCCTCAAACCCAGAGTGCTTCAGTGAGAGGTGTACCTTCCAATTTGGTCCCAGGGGCCCTCTACCAGTCTTAGCTGACTTGAACAGAGCAGGATCCTCCTCTGCCTTGTAGTCCTGGAAGAGAAGGATAACAGTTAAGACTAATAAATCAGAACAACAAACAATTCCAACACATCTGCATTCAACATTAGCGATAGAGGGCCCTTTAATCCCCCTCTAGCCCATGTGTCTGTGGGGTGTATGTGAGCGCTGGCCCTGCACTAATGTTGACTGCACTCTGGGCAAAGGGGCAAGGGGAGGCACTGCCATGGTAGTCTCCCAGGCTAGGTCTGCCCCCCACAACTAAGCCTGGCAGCCCCTTTGTCCTGGCCCCAGGATGCAACACCAGTCCAGCCCTGTGCCCTGCCCAGTTCATGACCTGCACCCTGTTTGGGCTGAGCTGGGTAGGGTCTGGGGTAAGGGATGGGGAGGCTGTCAGGTTGGAAGTTGTTGATGCCACCAGCGAATGGCTGTGCTGAGATTACAGATGGCAGGAGGACGCTGGCTGATACCCGTGTTTGCGAGTGTGTACGCATGATTGCATGTAGGGCAGCTGCCTGCCGACAGCAGATGACCTAGTGGCCCTTGTCTGACTCCTCCTTCAAATCAGGGCCAGGCTGAGGAGAGACTGCTCCTAGGCACAGGGCGATCCTACTCACGTCTTGTGACACACTGTATCATGATGCTGGGGGCACAGTGGCACTACTAAACCTCTTCACTACCACAGCCAAACATACGGTTCTAACTAACTCACTAGTGCAGAAGGAGAGTAGATTCACACTCCAGTAGCATAACGCACAAGCAGAACACACACACACGTGTTGTTACGATGCCAGAATTTTGACTTCGATACCAGGTTTAGTACCACAATACTCGATAACATCACAATACTCAAAACTATACATATTAGCTAAAGCTGCAGAATGGCACTTGATGCAGACAGAAACTCAGCTACCGCTCGGTTCAATCGTTTGAGTTCAATATTATTTTCAACTGTTTTGTGTCAGACTTTTTCAGAGACAGCCATGTATGCATTTAAATGAAAACTCTACCCAAAAAACAGATTTTGGTATTTGTTTCATTAGTACATTGTTGACATAAGTCTCAATGTTTTGCACATCATTAATCAAGTTTAAGATATCCAACTTTCAAAAGACAAAATCTGGCCCGTATGATGCAAAACGCATTATAGTGGCCAGATTTCTGTATTGTGAAAGTTACATATCATGACATTTTGGGTGGAGTTTTGCTTTAAATGAACCAATTTGACTGTTTTTACCAATCTAAGCTACATAATGGTAATCATTTATTTGAATGGTAAATCTCTATTGATAAACGGGACAAACCTAGTCCTTTCACAGTAGAGGTGAATGCATATTTCAATTGGAGTGTGTGCATGCATTGAGTTATTGAGCTTGTTTTGGCTGATTTCATAGAGCTACAGATGACAACCAATATGTTTCCGTTCCATGAGGGACTTCATTTTATTTTACTGATCAACAACATCCACATAGTAGTAGCTCATTTTATAAAAGTCTGACTATTTTTAACCAGTGATAACTATATGTACGAGCTATGAGTGGTGCTGACTGTCGGAGCCCCCTGTTAGCAGAGGCAATAAGTCTTCGGCTGAGGGAGAGACGTGAGTGAGTGAATATGTTTTTGGTGGCAATCAGCTTTGAAATCAGAATATTTTTTCTTTATCACCAAGAAAGTACTAGGGTAGTGAATTGAGGTTAGTTTCAGCTGTAAGCTAGCAAGGAATGTTAGCCTAAAAACTGGAAGCTACCAGTATCTTATTGCATTGTAAAGTGTTCTAGCCTGTATAGACATTGTTTTGCGAACAGTAATGAACGGTTTCAACATGCCGTGTTGCATTATTCAAGTGTATTTACTTCTGCGCAGTATGAGTGGAGAGAGTAACATGATGCAGCCCAGACTGCCAGTGCAGGCTAGCATTGAGTTCGTGGAGCAGGCACGGTGCGCTCCGTGGGGGACATCGGCAGCGCTGATGCAGACTTGATCCATGAGACACATTTGATAGAAGTATTAAAAGTAACAAATTCTAGTATCGAACCGTTTTTCATCTTCTAGTTTCGGTATACCATGCAACACACACACACACATCTAATGGTCTTACTCTCTTCTGGTTGCATTATTCACTATAAAGAGCTCAGAGAGAGAAGTGCAAAGTCAACTGGTGTGGAAAAAAATTACAAAACAAATAAACAAAACGCCTTTCAAATAAATTACCAACAGCTCAAGGGCCCAGCAATTTTAAATAAATCATGATGCGCCCGCAGCTAAAAGCTGCTTTTCAGGGCTATCAGCCGACAGGAGGGAGCCAAACGAGAAACAAACGGGAGAAACAAACACACTTATTCATTAGGCCGTTTTAATGCAGAAAGCTCCTTCACTATAACAATATACTGTGCTGCTTTAATGAGTCTGTGAATCGATGTGCCTGGGCCGAGGAAGAGGAGCTGCTGCTCACTGAAGGGGTGTGTGTGTGTGTGTGTCATTGACCAGCGTATGGAGCACTGTGAGCCTTAATTACACTAACAAACTCATCTGTGGTCCCTTGGGGGCCCAGGTCTTGCAGTCATGCCTGAGGCACAGAGCTGATAGGGCCCTCAGACACACTCCTCCAGCAAGGCAAACACATCCGCCTCGTTAGACACCTACCACAAACACACTACTGCTACTCAGGCAAATAACCGCACGCACTTCACTTACCAACAGACTCCGTGAAATGAGGCAATGCCATGCTAAATAATAGCAATGAACTACCCACCATTGGTACAAGGAACCCTTTGGATTTGAAAGGAAGAAACTTAACCATATTAATTATAATTGCAAAGCTTCCAACGTCATAGTGAATTGAGGGGTTTCAGAACCTGCAGAGAAGAAACTCTGCACCATAGTTTCCTCCCTGGTAGGTAGTGCTGGGCGGTATACCGTATTTTACTATATACAGGTATATTTGATGCACGGACTGGTTTGGGTTTTCACTTTACCTTCTACAGCGGTATTTCAATGTTTGGTTTGTTAAATGTGATACGCCACTCCCACGCGTGTCATGTACATTTTTATAGTTTACTCTGTTTGCTACTTGAGTCATCCCTCTCCTCCTGCATGCTGCTTCCCCATGCGCCTCCGACACCAAGCCCTGCCCCCTGTCACTCAGAGAGCAAGTTGTTGCTTTTAGTGATGGGAAGTTCGACTCTTTTTACTGACTCGGATCTTTGATCCTATATGTACTCAGTCGGAGCAAACGGAGCTAGCTAACAAAGCTGGCTCTCATGAGAAGACAGGCTATGTGCACACTGCCCACAAAAAGGTGGAAACTGAGCTGCACTTCCTAACCTTCTGCCAAATGTATGACTATTAGACACATATTTCCTCAGATTACACAGACCCACAAAGAATTTCAAAACAAACCCAATTCTATTGGGTGAAATACCAGTGTGCCATCACACCAGCAAGATTTGTGACCTGTTGTCACAAGAAAAGGGCAACCCGTGAAGAACAAACACCATTGTACATATAATCCATGTGTTTATTTATTTTCCTTTTTGTACTTGAACTATTTGCACATCTTTACAATACTATATAGACATAATGACATTTGAAGTGGCCTTTGAAACTTGAGTGTAATGTTTACTGTTCATTTTTGATTGATTACTTTACCTTTATTTATTATCTATTTCACTTGCTTTGTCAACGTAAACATGCCAATAAAGCCCTTTGAATTGAATTGATAACGAAAACTCATATTAAATGTAACATCTAATTAGGGTCCACTGGGAAACACTTGACCAACACTTTGGTTCCTACCCTGTGACAATAATTTGTCCCTGGGTTTTTAATTTGTTGTCAAACAAGGTATTTAAAGTGCTGCCCCCTATATTCCAACTACATAATTAGAATAATTACTATATTTTCATGATTCCAACAGTACACCTAAGTGCTTTGATCTAATTCGCAATAGGCCTAGATTTTTTGCCCATATCATCAAGCCCTACTATATAAAGCAAACAGAATGGAGAAAACCCCATTGAAATAACTTAGGATGTATGTGTTGCCACCCTAGGGTCAGGCGCCACTGAAAGCATATTTAGAACTTTATTAATAAATAAATAAATAAACAACAACTGTCCCAAAAATGTTGTGTGTCGTGATAGGATATTTTGGCCATACCACCCAGCCCTACCGGCAGGTGAATACAAAACATCAACTCAGGAAAAGATTACCAGGAATGTGTGTATTTGACGTTTTAGTGTCAGATCTGAGCATATTCGGCTTACTTTGCAATGCCAAGTCTCTCCACATGATGTTGCCAAACAATACTATCCAGGGCTTTATTGAGTGTGGGACTGTGGCATGACAGCAGTATCAGAGGGGAATACTCACAGCAGGGGCCACTTGTTCTCCATCTGCAATGTCAATGGGCACCACCTCCACGCTCTTCCATATGGGCGTGTCCAGCTTGTGCACCTGCCAATCAAAGCCAGGCATAAGCATGCAAGCTACAATTTAAAAATGTACACTTCAAACTCGTTATTAGCTGATGCTTCATCTGGGACACAATTCATAGACTTCTCTTTATAAGAATCTCACTGTAAATGCAAATGGTCATTAATCAAACTCATTTTGAATGACAAAGGGTACTCACGTTTTCTAATGTGCCAAGGTCAGGTTTGTGCCATGTCTCAATCTTAATGATGAAGTCATCTTTCATATACTCATTCTGGAGGAAGGTGGTGGGAAATCATTAAAGCTTAAGGCAATAAAACCCTCTAAAGTACCTAGTAGATTTACATTACTAGCAATGTCCACAAGAGGGACCTTCTACCCAATAAATATGTACATGCATTGGCTTAACTGCTACATTTCTCATAATTGAAGCAGTAAGTTATATTCACAAACACTGACGCACATTCACAGAGACAAACTATCCACCCACCCACACGCACGCACAAACAACCAGTGAGATAGAAACTAACAGAGGGAGGGTCATTTGAAGCTACTTACCGTTACAACTGGCCCCAGGCGAAGCATGAGAAGATAATCAAAGAGAGATTAAATTGTTAGATATTAATCCAAAACAGCAAAAGAACGAACGAATCATGCAACTCATGTAGGGCTGAACCCAAATAGTTGACTGGTCGATTGGCTTTTTTTTGTCAAGGAGTAGCAAATACATGCTATTTTTTTTATGGCACACGAGACACCTGTCTGATTCCCGCCCATCTCAGTCAGGATGGCACAGTCCAAGAAGAAGGGGAGTGTGGCTAAAATGCACATCTCTCTCCAGAACGCGCTCTCTCCCGCCAATTTGTGCACATTCATTGTTTCATAACTTCATTGTGTGAATTGTTTGCCTTGATTGTTAGTGTCTATAAAATCGCCATTACATACATCACCAGCAGTAGCCACATTTACCGTTAATTCCTATAATTTCAAAATGTACAATGTTGGTTTAGTAATTTCTGTTAATGCATTCAATATACACTGCTCAAAAAATAAAGGGAACACTTAAAACAACACAATGTAACTCCAAGTCAATCACACTTCTGTGAAATCAAACTGTCCACTTAGGAAGCAACACTGATTGACAATAAATGTCACATGCTGTTGTGAAAATGGAATAGACAACAGGTGGAAATTATAGGCAATTAGCAAGACACCCCCAATAAAGGAGTGGTTCTACAGGTGGTGACCACAGACCACTTCTCAGTTCCTATGCTTCCTGGCTGATGTTTTGGTCACTTTTGAATGCTGGCGGCGCTTTCACTCTAGTGGTAGCATGAGACGGAGTCTACAACCCACACAAGTGGCTCAGGTAGTGCAGCTCATCCAGGATGGCACATCAATGCGAGCTGTGGCAAGAAAGTTTGCTGTGTCTGTCAGCGTAGTGTCCAGAGCATGGAGGCGCTACCAGGAGACAGGCCAGTACACCAGGAGACGTGGAGGAGGCCGTAGGAGGGCAACAACCCAGCAGCAGGACCACTAATCTCTGCCTTTGTGCAAGGAGGAGCCCTGCAAAATGACCTCCAGCAGGCCACAAATGTGCATGTGTCTGCTCAAACGGTCAGAAACAGACTCCATGAGGGTGGTATGAGGGCCCGACGTCCACAGGTGGGGGTTGTGCTTACAGCCCAACACCGTGCAGGACGTTTGGCATTTGCCAGAGAACACCAAGATTGGCAAATTCGCCACTGGCGCCCTGTGCTCTTCACAGATGAAAGCAGGTTCACACTGAGCACATGTGACAGATGTGAGAGTCTGGAGACGCTGTGGAGAACGTTCTGCTGCCTGCAACATCCTCTAGCATGACCGGCTTGGCGGTGGGTCAGTCATGGTGTGGGGTGGCATTTCTTTGGGGGGGCCGCACAGCCATGTGCTCGCCAGAGGTAGCCTGACTGCCATTAGGTACCGAGATGAGATCCTCAGACCCCTTGTGAGACCATATGCTGGTGTGGTTGGCCCTGGGTTCCTCCTAATGCAAGACAATGCTAGACCTCATGTGGCTGGAGTGCGTCAGCAGTTCCTGCAAGAGGAAGGTATTGATGCTATGGACTGGCCCGCCCGTTCCCCAGACCTGAATCCAATTGAGCACATCTGGGACATCATGTCTCGCTCCATCCACCAACGCCACGTTGCACCACAGACTGTCCAGGAGTTGGCGGATGCTTTAGTCCAGGTCTGGGAGGAGATCCCTCAGGAGACCATCTGCCACCTCATCAGGAGCATGCCCAGGCGTTGTAGGGAGGTCATACAGGCACGTGGAGGCCACACACACACTACTGAGCCTCATTTTGACTTGTTTTAAGGACATTACATCAAAGTTGGATCAGCCTGTAGTGTGGTTTTCCACTTTAATTTTGAGTGCGACTCCAAATCCAGACCTCCATGGGTTGATAAATTTGATTTCCATTGATAATTTGTGTGATTTTGTTGTCAGCACATTCAACTATGTAAAGAAAAAAGTATTTAATAAGAATATTTCATTCATTCAGATCTAGGATGTGTTATTTTAGTGTTCCCTTTATTTTTTGGAGCAGTGTATTATTATTCCAGTCTTTTACCGTTCTCATTGTCAGAGTGGACACGTTGGTTTGCAGAACCCACAACCTATGCTACACTTGTGAGAAACAACTTTCGGTTTTAAATCACTCCATTTCCGAGTGTTGTCAATTTAGTCATCGTCTTTTCTTTGGAGCACTACTGTCAATGTTGAGTAAGGACACGCACCTGATTATGCATAGAAGTAGGCCTATAGACTGCCTGGCCTGCGCGCAAATGTAGACATATGTGCCCATTTGGGGGATCTGATATTATTTCTGATTGGCTTTACGCACCATCACTAATGAGCTGTGGACCATCTCAAAGTAATGTTTTCACCTCAAACAGAAAGCAAACAAAGCCTATTTTTACATTCATTGAGAATGACAATAGTTCCTCAATGCATTTAAAAAATCTTTCCAGCTCTCTCCCTTTCAATAACCACTCAGCGTGAAAGGGAAAAATGTCATGGTCTGATCGAGGTCTATCTGATGAACTCTTATCCCTTGCACAAAATAGCCTACAGCTGTGTCTCTCCTGAGCTCACTGGCGCAGGATACTGAGGGCCCAGAATATTTTATACAAGTTTGCTAATGGGAGTTTGGGCTGGACCCAAGTGGACAGTTGATACCTGCGGCTGCAATGTTTTTATTTGTTGGCTTTATGTGGGCTATTTTTACATAGCTGGCAATATAAGATACTTTTTAGGTTTGTATCATTTTCATTTGGATAGAATACTTATTTTCCACCATAATTTGCAAATAAATTCATTAAAAATCCTACAATGTGATTTTCTGGATTTTTTTTCTCATTTTGTCTGTCATGGTTGAAGTGTACCTATGATGAAAATGACATGCCTCTCATCTTTTTAAGTGGGAGAACTTGCACAATTGGTGGCTGACTAAATACTTTTTTGACCCAATATATATATATATATATATATATATATATATATATATATATATATATATATATATATATATATATATATATATATATATATATATATATAAAAATACACATTTAAAAATGTTGACCAATCGATTGGTTGAAAGAACATAGGATTTTCAGTGGACCAAGATGTTTTTCTGTCGGGGACAGCCCTAAACTCATGCAAACAATACCAACAACGAGTCAAATTTAAACGTCTAAATACATAAGGCTGTGGGTCAGAGTGCAGGCAGGACAGGGGAGGGGTGGAGGGAAGGGCCAGGGCAGGAGACGAGAGAGGAGGAGAGGACTCACTGGTTCGGCAGTAAGGGTAAGCGTTCCAGGCCTTTTCATGGAAGACCAGAGAGCCCTCAGGAGCAATCATCTTGACAAACGCAGGGACTTTACTGTGAAAGCCAAGAAGAGGGGAGGAGCATAGATGAATACACACATAATCACTAACTCCAGTCATACAGGTTCTACAGTGGGATATCTTACTGTCATGGTCTTGAAGGCCTCTCAGGTACTATAAACCTACAGTAAGACAGGGATGACTACACTGCCACTTGGTGGCAAGATAGTGATGGTGCACTTGGAACATACTGTGTGTGAGTGTCTCTTACCTCTTCAGATGGTAGATTTTGTGTGTGTACTGTCCTTTCTCGCCATCCTTCTCATAGGGTTCATTCTTGAGGACCTCAATGCCCTCTCCTCCACCTGTCTCATTCTTACTGGCCACTGCTACAGAGTACAACTGGCCCACTTGATACTGAAACAAACACACGTTACCGTACCATTACAATACAACAAATACTTGCACTCATGCAGGTCAAAAACAGTCTCGAAAACCAGACTATAGGCAACAGTGACTTACATTTTTTTTAAGTTAATCGGTATTGGCTTTTTTTGGTCCTCCAATAAATCGGTATCGGTGTTGAAAAATCATAAAATCGGTCGACGTGTAACTTCTGACCCACTGGGAATGTGATGAAAGAAATAAAAAGCTGAAATAAATTCACTACTATTATTCTGACTTTTCACATTCTTAAAATAAAGTGGTGATCCTAACTGACCTAAGACAGGGAATTTTTACTTGGACTAAATGTCAGGAATTGTGAAAAACTGAGTTTAAATGTATTTGGCTAAGGTGTATGTAATCTTCAGACTTCAACTGTAGGCAGTGACAGATCCTCTATGCCTAAAGAGTGTCATTGAAACCAGGCCCTATAGACACTGTGTTGCCTACGGTCGGGTTTTTCCGAGACTATAAAAGACTATAAAAGAAAAGATGGATAGCAACTAAGAACATAAGGAATAAATAAAAACATTAGTTATGGACTATCAGATGACAGAGCGTGCTCATGTTGAATAAGAGCTTGACAAACAGGATGGCAGTGTCCAGCATCATACAGGGTTATCAAAGTTGGGAGAGACATGGTGGCCCCTACTAGCATCCCCAGTCCCCACAAGAGACCGACACAGCCCAACAGAGAGCCACTCTTCATGGTTTTGATTTAATAGGATTAGGGGGAGGGGAGCGTGAAAACAGCCACAGTGGGGGGCCTACAGTACTGGAGGGTCTACATGGCTGGCTGTGTGACTGTGCGTTTGTGTACAAAAGAAAGATTGTGTGAGACAGACTGCATGTGTCAAGCGTTTGTCATCTAAGGGGACTATAAAAACATCACTGCATGCATTCAGTGTTCATTGTTTCAACATGGGTATTGTGCCAACCAAAAACAACATATTTTTTATGCATCGTCTCCTAACCACAACAATCATGAAGAGTAGGCTAAACAGACAAATTGTCCAGAGAACAGAGCTCTGATCAAGAGTTTTACAGTCCGTCTCCTCTCTGTTCTGGGCCCTGTAGAGGGCAACACATTCCTTTCACATCAAAAGGCATTCCCTCTTACTCGCCCAAAAGCATGCAGTCACACACACACGCATGCTTGCACACACCAACTATGTTAATTAACCAACATATGGCCCCAGGTTAAATGAGACATTCAAATTGTCCTGAATTAGACAAAGTAATTTAAACAAGCACTCAGTTTTTCAACTAGTTGATCACTGTTCATAAACATTTGTGTAATTAATGAAACAAGCCATTCATGATGGTGCTGCAGGTCTGTTTTTATGCCATGCTTATACTGTGGTAACTAAGCCTGTATCAGATCAACTCAAATCAGTATCTGAAAGCCAGGGTATTTTTGTTTTGTTCCATTCACTACCAGTCTTCCAGGACATTTTACTCATCACGGTAGGGTAGTAATTACTGAATGCAGTATTTATGACTGTGCATCGCGCTACTACTGCACATTTAACCCTTCAGTCAGCCATGACATTGGTATGCTATTTTCCGTTCTTCAAATAGCAATTACAGGCACACCTAACGGAGGAGCTAACACAGATGATTGTGAACAGTCACCAGAAAACATTTTTGTAAACAGAATCCATTAAAATCAGTTATATTATGGCGAATATCAGACTTCTTTCACTGTTAGCCAAAAACTACTTGAAAAGCAGCCCGTTCGCTGTCTTTTTTTATTTATGCACTGCCCTCTGCATCATTCTGATTGGTGAAGAGTAATTAAAAAGATATATATTACAGTGCATTAGCAAAGTGTTCAGACCCCTTGACTTTTTTGGGATTAAATATATATTTTTCCTCATCCATCTACACACAATACCGCATAATGACAAAGCGAACAGGTTTTTTAGCAAATTTATTACAAGTAAAAAAAATCTGAAATCCCTTATTTACATAGGTATTCAGACCCTTTGCTATGAGACTCGAAATTGAGCTCAGGTGCATCCTGTTTCCATTGATCATCCTTGAGATGTTTCTACAACTTAATTGGAGTCCACCTTGTGGTAAATTCAATTGATTGGACATGATTTGGAAAAGCACACACCTGTCTATATAAGGTCCCATACTTGACAGCGCATGTCAGAGCAAAAACCAAGCCACAAGTTCAAAAGGAATTGTCCGTAGAGCTCCGAGAAATTATTGTGTAGAGGTACAGATCTGGGGAAGGTTACCAAAAACATATTTGGCATTGAATGTCCCCAAGAATACAGTAGCCTCCATCATTCTTAAATGGAAGACGTTTGGAAGCACCAAGACTCTTCCAAACTGAGCAATCGGGGGAGAAGAACCTTGATCAGGGAGGTGACCAAGAACCCGACGGTCACTCTGACAGAGCTCCAGAGTTCCTTTGTGGAGATGGGAGAACCTTCCAGAAGGACAACCATCTCTGCAGCACTCCACCAATCAGGCCTTTATGGTAGAGTGGCCAGATGGAAGCAACTCCTCAGCAAAAGTCATGACAGCCCGATGGAGTTTGCCCCAAGGCATCTAAACGACTCTCGGACCATGAGAAACAAGAATCTCTGGTCTGATGAAACCAAGATTGAACTCTTTGGCCTGAATGCCAAGTGTCACGTCTGCAGGAAACCTGGCACCATCCCTACGGTGAAGCATGGTGGTGGTAGCAGCATACTGTGGGGATGTTTTTCAGCAGCAGGGACTGGGAGACTAGTCAGGATCGAGGGAAAGATGAACGGAGCAAAGTACAGAGATCCTTGCTGAGAACCTGGTCAAGAGCGCTCTGGCTGGGGTGGAGGTTGACCTTCCAACCGGACAACTACCCTAAGCACAGAGCCAAGACAATGCAGGAGTGAGTTTGGGACAAGTCTCTGAATGTCCTTGGGTGGCCCAGCCAGAGCCCGGTCTTGAACCCGATCTAACATTTCTGGAGACCTGAAAATAGCTGTGCAGCGAAGCTCCACCCCCAACCAAACAGAGTTTGAGAGGATCTACAGAAAAAATAAAAATAAAATAAAATAAAAATTAAAGTGTTAAACATTTGCAAATATTTTAAAAATAAACAACTTTTTACTTTGTTATTATGGGGTATTGTGTGGCGATTGAGGTAAAAAAATTTAAAAAATGATTCCATTTTAGAATAAGGCTGTATTGTAACAAAATGTGGAATAACTGAAGGGGTCTGAATACTTTTCCGAATGCACTGTGTTTTGACTCTCCAGATATGCGAAATATTATTAGAATAGTGAAATAATAAAAAAATATCCGTCCCTACTTTATAGTTCATTTTCTAATCATTTGAACGTACAGTGACTTCAGAATGTATTCACACCTTGACTTTTTACACATTTCGTGTTAGTGGGATTAAAAATGTATTTAAATTGTCATTTTTTTTGTCAATGGTCTACCCAAAATACTCGGTCAAAGTGAAAGAAACATGCTAATATTTGTACAAATATAAAATATGACAAATGAAACTAATATACAGTATATTGATGAGAATTATTCAACCCCTCCCCCCCTTTTAGCAGTGATTACAGCTGAGTCTTTCTGGACAAGTCTCAAAGAGCTTTCCACACCTGGATTGAGCAACATTTGCCCACTACTCTCCAAAACATTCAAGCTCTGTCAAATTGGTTGTTGATCATTGCTAGACAACCATTTTCACGTCTTTCCATATCTTTTCAAGTAGATTTAAACTGTAACTCCTCCATGGGGTGACGCACAATTGGCCTAGTGTCGTCCGGGTTAGGCCGGTAGGGATATCCTGGTCTCATCGCACGTACAGTGTTTCCTCCGACACATTGGTGTGGCTGGTTTCCGGGTTGGATGCGCGCTGTGTTAAGAAGCAGTGCGGCTTGGTTGGGTTGTGTTTCGGAGGACGCATGGCTCTTGACCTTCATCTCTCCCGAGCCCGTACGGGAGTTGTAGCGATGAGACAAGATACTAACTACTAATAATTGGACACCACGAAATTGGGGAGAAAAAGGGGGTAAAAAAAATATAAACTAACTCGGCTACTCAAGAACATTCACTGTCTTGGTAAACAACTCCAGTGTAGATTTGGCATCGTTTTAGGTTATTGTCCTGCTGAAAGGTGAATTCATCTCCCAGTGTCTAGTGGAAAGCAGACTTAATAACCAGGTTTTCCTCAAGGATTTTGCCTGTGCTTAGCTCCATTCAGTTTCTTTTTTTATCCTGTAAAACTACCCAGTCCTTAACGATTACAAGCATATCCATAACATGATGCAGCCACCACTATGCTTGAAAATATGGAGAGTGGTACACCGTAATGTGTAGCATTGGATTTGCCCCAAACATAACACTTTGTAGTCAGGACAAAAAGTTAATTACTTCGCCACCTTTATTGCAGTATTACTTTAGTAGGTGCTTTTAGGTGCGTGTTTTGGAATTTGGAATATTATTCTGCAAAAAAATGTACAAATATTAGTCTGTTTTGGAATATTATTCTGTACAGGCTTCCTTCTTTTCACTCTGTGAATTAGGTCAGTATTGTGGAGTAACTAAAATGTTGATTCCTCAGTTCTATCACAGCCATTAACTGTTTTAAAGTCATCATTGGCCTCAGTGAATTCCCTGAGCGGTTTCCTTCTTCTCCGGCAAGAGAGTTAGGAAGGACGCCTGTATCTTTGTAGTGACGCTGTACTGATACACCATTCAAAGTGTAATTAATAACTTTACCATGCTCAAAGGGATATTCAATGCGTTTTTTTTTTTTTACCCATCTACCAATAGGTGTAGTCCTTTGTGAGGCCTTGGAAAATCTCCTTTGTCTTTGTGGTTGAATCCGTGTTTGAAATTCACTGCTCGACAGAGGGACCTAACAGATAATTGAACATGTGGGATACAGAGATGAGGTAATCATTAAAAAAATTGCATGCAATTTACTGTGACTTGTTAAGTAAATGTACTCCTGAACTTATTTAAGCTTGCCATAAAAGGGGTTGAATACTTGACACAAGACATTTCAGCTTGTCATTTTTTATTAATTTGTAAAAATAAAAAGCAATTCCACTGATATTTTTTATTTAACCAGGAAGGGCTCATTGAGATTTAAAATGTCTTTTTCAAGAGCGTCCTGGCCAAGATAGGCAGCACCAAGTCATTACAAAAATTACAGACAAACATGAAAAACTACAAGTCATATAGTAAAAAGCATAGAATTCACAAGAGTAAAACAAAATCAAAAACAGCAAATTAAAAACATTGACAGGTCAGGGAATCAGTCTCAAGATCATTCATCAGTGATTTCAAAAATACCAATTGAAACAAGTCCTTCCAGTTTAAAAGTATTTTGTAAGGCGTTCCAAGACGATAGCGCAGAGTACATAAAAGCCCTTTTACCAAATTCAGTTCGGACATTTGGAACAGTTAGCAGGATAAAGTCCAGCGAACGAAGAGAGTACCCACCACATTTCTTAACAATAAAAATGCCCAAATAAAAAAGGTAGTAAACCCAAAATGGCTTTGTAAATAAAAGTATACCAGTGCCTGAGCCTACGAGTGACTAGAGAAGGCCAGCCAACCCTGGTATACAAAGTGCAGTGGTGCGTAAGGGTTTTGCAGTTTAAAATAAATCTCAAAATGCCATGTGAAAGGGTGTCAATTGATCTCCATGCAGTATTGTGTGTAGGCCAGTGACAATAATATAAATTGAATCCATTTTAAAATGCAGGCTGTAAAACAAAATGTGGAAAAAGTCAAGGGGTGTGAATACTTGGAAGGCACTGTAACTATAATCCATCCCTCAGTGAACACACTTCATTGCCATATAAGGACAGTGCGCGAGTCAGAACATTTTATAACAGTAACCCATACAAAAAAGTGCAACAAGTAAGCTACCTCCATCCTCTTCATACAAAGGAATCAAAATATTTACTAACACTGTCAGATTCCAATAACACTACTCAAATCCAGAACCATAGAGAGATCGAAAATAATGCTTTTCAGCCTAATCATTGATGGAAATACATTCGACTGGTCGTGTTTATCGGTCTATAGGTCCATTTGCATAATGTTGTGGAATTCAATTGCAGTGTGTATATTCGTTATGCATCTTATGAGCAGAAAATCTGTCAGTGCAAGAGCTGCTGCTACAGCGCGTCAATCAGCTCTTCCTTTGCTGCTGGAGTTAAACATGCACTTTTACAAGCCCAATCAATGCACAACAACTCTAAATGCAATCACCTTATTAAAAGGTTGATGGCCATGATTAAAAAGAGCTACTATTTTTCTCACTCAACTGGTAAATGAAGCGCACCTCCCATTCGCCATTCAAGTGCATAGGCAATGGAAGGCAGGCTACATCAGTTTGTGCTGTTTTTCTTGCATACTGGAAAATGTTCTGGGATTCTTCCATTGCATTGAGGAGTACACCACATCAGTCACTGGTCTCATCAATGACGTCGTCCCCACAGTGACCGTACGTACATACCCCAAACCAGAAGCCATTGGTTTCCAGGCAACATCCGCACTGAGCTAAAGGGTAGAGCTGCCGCGGTCAAGGAGCGGGACTCTAAACCAGACGCTTATAAGAAATCCTGCTGCGCTCTCAGACAAACCATCAAACAGGCAAAGCGTCAATACAGGACTAAAACTGAATCCTACCACACCGGCTCTGAAGCTTGTCAGATGTGGCAGGGCTTGCATACTATTACAGACTACAAAGGGAAGCACAGCCATGAGCTGCCCAGTGAGACGAGCCTACCAGACGAGCTGAATTACTTCCCATGCTCGCTTCGAGGCAAGTAAAACATGCATGAGAGCACCAGCTGTTCCAGATGACTGTGTGATCACACTCTCCATAGCCAATGTGAGTAAGACCTTTAAACAGGTCAACATTCACAAGGCCGCAGGGCCAGACGGATTACCAGGACGTGTATCAGCATGCGCTACATGTTTCAAGCAGACCACCATAGTCCCTGTGCCCAAGAACATAAAGGTAACCTGCCTAAATGACTACCAACCTGTAGCACTCACGTCTGTAGCCATGAAGTGCTTTGAAAGGCTGGTCATGGCTCACAACACCATTATCCCAGAAACCTTAGACCCACTTCAATTTGCATACCGCCCCAACAGATGATGCAATCTATATTGCACTCAACAATGCCCTTGCCCACCAGGACAAAAAGGAACACCCATGTGAGAATGCTTTTCATTGACTACAGCTCAACAACGTTCAACACCATAGTGCCCACAAAGCTCATCACTAAGCTAAGGACACTGGGACTAAACACTTCCCTCTGCAACTGGATCCTGGACTTCCTGACAGGCTGCCCCCAGGTGGTAAGGGTAGGTAACAACACATCTGCCGCGCTGATCCTCAACACGGGGGGCCCTCGGGGGTGCGTGCCCAGTCCCCTCCTGTACTCCCTGTCAACCCATGACTGCAGAGCCAGGCACGACTCCAACACCATCATTAAGTTTGCCGAAGACAACAGCGGTAGGCCTGATCACCGACAACAATGAGACAGCCAATAGGAAGGAGGTCAGAGACCTGGCCAGGTGGTGCCAGGATAACAACCTCTCCCTCAACGTGATCAAGACAAAGGAGAGGACTGTGGACTACAGAAAAAGGAGGGCCTAGCACACCCCCATTCTCATCGGGCTGTAGTGGAGCAGGTTAAGAGCTTCAAGTTCCTAGGAGTCGCCAACAAACTGTCATGGTCTAAACACACCATGAATGTCGTGAAGAGGGCACGACAACGCCTATTCTCTCTCAGGAAACCGTGGTTAAGGGCACTGTACTGCAGCGCAAGCTGTGCCACAAGAGACTCTGGGTTCGCGCCCAGGCTCTGTCGTAACCGGCCACAACCGGGAGGTCCGTGGGGCGACGCACAATTGGCCTAGCGTTGTCCGGGTTAGGGAGGGTTTGGCCGGTAGGGATATCCTTGTCGGGCCAGGCGCAGTGTGCGCTAGCCAAGGTTGCCAGGTGTTTCCTCCAACACATTGGTGCGGCTGGCTTCCGGGTTGGATGCGCGCTGTGTTAAGAAGCAGTGCGTTGGGTTGTGTATCGGAGGACGCATGACTTTCAACCTTCGTCTCTCCCGAGCCCGTACGGGAGTTGTAGCGATGAGACAAGATAGTAGCTACTAAACAATTGGATACCACGAAATTGGGGAGAAAAAGGGGGTCAAATTGTTTTTAAATCTTTTTTTTTTTTTTATTCTACAGCTGCACCATCGAGAGCATCCTGACTGGTTGCATCACCGCCTGGTATGGCAACTGCTCGGGCTCTGACCGCAAGGCACTACAGAGGGTAGTGCGTATGGCCCAGTACATCACTGGAGCAAAGATTCCTGCCATCCACCATCCTCACAAGCCTATGCATAAGCTCTAAAATGTGTATGGGTGTTTTAATTAAGCATCACCTTAGAAAGCGCTGTCCATTTCGTTGTGTTTATGCTTTGAAACAACATCCACAAGGACCATATTTAACACTCAGTTTCAACCTGCTGTTGAACTTCTTTCTTCAAAATGAGAACAGTGAGGTCAGTTTTAAAAGCACAATACTGTTTTACTGATAAGTGTGTGTGATTTTCAATCACATTTGCAATGATATCCGTGTGGTTAGAGGGAACAATAGAGCCCCGAGTACTCGGCCATTAGGACCTGATGAACGTTAGCAAATTGGGTACTACCAAAGTCTTTGAATGTCCTTGAGTGGCCAAGCCAGAGCCTGGACTTGAACCCCATCGAACATCTCTGGAGAGACGTGACAATAGCTGTGCTGTGACGCTCCCCATCCAACTTGACAGAGCTTGAGAGGATCTGCAGAGAAGAGGAGAAACTCCCCAAATACGGCGTGTCAAGTTTGTAGCATCATACCCAAGAAGACTCAATAATCGCTGCCAAAGGTGTTTCAAGAAAGTACTGGGTAAAGGGTCTGAATGCTTATGTTATTTCAGGTTATTATTACTTTTAAATATAAATTTGCAAAAAATTATAAAAACCTGTTTCATCATTATGGGTATAGAGGTCCTGGTATAGAGGTCCTGGATGGTAGAAAGCTTGTAACTGTACTCAGTCAGTGTAGCCTACCGAATCGGTAAGAGAGACGTTAATTTAGCTCCTTAATTTGCATAGGCTAGCCTACTAATAGGCCTAGGCTTTTTGCCGATTATCAGTAAATAAATTATGAAAACATTCGATGAACAATCACTGCAGGAACAATAAGTAGCGGAGAGCCTCATTCGGGTCCAAATAAAATAATTAGAGCCCTCGTGGAAGCCAGGCATTAAAACGGAATTCAACAATAATAGAAGAGGTTTTGACCTTAGGGAATCAAATAAATGTATTGCAAATTAATTAATTTGCCCAAGTTTATATGTCTGTCGGTCTGTGTCTGTCATTTACAATGGTTAAGTCTTTCTACACAATACCACAACACATTTTCACAATCTGGGAGGTAAACTCTATAAAGTATTCAATAATTTCGCTGTGTATTTCAGATGGAACCTTTTGCGATATATCGGTATTGATGCACGGACCGGTTTGGGTTTTTACTTTACCTTCTATAACGGTATTTGAATGTTTGGCTTGGCAAATGTGATACGCAGTGTGTAACGTTCATTTTTATAGTTTACTTCGCGACTTGAGTCATCGCTCTCTCTCCATGCCGCTTTCCACACAGACCTAGCCCCGGCTCCTGTCACTCAAGGAGCGCACTTGTTTTTCCTCCACCACGAGACACTTGCGTTCAGTCTGCATGGTCTATGCAGCTAGTTTGTCTTTTCTTAGCAAGTTGTTCCTAAATCTTGCTAATCGCTAGCTAGCAAATTGACTGAGTAAGAGCAATTAGCTATACAGCCTGATAATAACAGTGATGGTGTCAGAAGTGGAACCCAGGGTCGTTACAATATTTTAGCTACATGAAGTAGTTAAGAGAAAACATTCAATGTAACCAAAGATTATAAGGTCCCCTAGGAAACACCTATCAACACTTTAGTTCCTACCCTGTCACAATAACTCCTCCCTGGCATTTTTCATTCGTTGTCATGTCAAACACTATTAAAAGTTCCCACTATTATATTCTAACTATATAAGACATTCTATTTCCATGATTCCAACAGTTAACCCAAGTGTTTTGCTCTAAATCGCAAGTCAAATTGCAACATTTGGTAAAAATTGCTTGCCCATATCATGTAGCCCTAACTGGCAGTTTAGAACTGATCTCAAATGCAGAAATGGATATAAAAATTACTTTTGGGGGGGTTGAAGTTGAACAGTATAAAACAATCTGAAATGGAGAAAGACCCATTGAAATCACTTTGAATGTATGTGTTGCCAAGCACTACACATCTAGGAAATGTAGAACTTTTATTATTTAAAAATATAAAACACAGTAACAAAAAAAAAAAAAAAAATCATTTTTTAAATACCATATAATATTTTGGCCATATCGCCCAGTCCTACCAGTGGCCACCAAAATGTTTTTTTTTTTTTTTTTTTTTTGCAAAATGCGCTCTAACCCAGGGGGGGCAAACCACCCCCATAAAGTTTTAGGTCTTGTGAGCAGAAACTTGAACATTTGTGCAACATTTGTGCAACTTCCGGTATGCATTTACAGTGGACACTGAGGCTATACCCTTACAGTTTTAGACAGTAGCTAATAGGCTATTGTGGCTATTTGTGTACAATGTAGCCCTACCAACAAAACCAATGGAGCAAATCCCATAACATTCACATGGAAATAGCTTTTGATTTCTATGATATAGCCTACAGTATGTGGTGTTCAATGCAGGCCTACATTGCATGAGACTTAAAAAGTTCACATTATGAAGGGCTCAATATTAATTCAAGATTTTTTTTACTTGGTCTGTAACACCATAGGCCAAATAAGTGACTGTAAATTGCATTGTACGATGCAAGAAACCACTTTACAAAATACAAAAGCCTATTGGCTTATTTGCATATTCAAGCGTGTATTAAAATACAACCACTTTAAATTAAGACATACGCTTTTTACCTGACTGGCTTTTAAAAGACAGCTTGAAATGTATCCTACACGTTTTGTGCTCTTGTAGGAAGCAGTAACTCCACATCGCTGACCTATACTTATCTATAACACGCCAACGAGCAAAGAATATCAACAAATGTGCACACGCGCAGCTCTGAACTGAAAAGCGCATTCACTCGCGGGAGTTTTAAAGACCGCTCGTGGGCTATCTCCACCAATATAATTCTACTCCGTTGTGCTCTGGCTCTGCCTACAACAAAATCACACTCAACCTTGCAAAGTTAGATTTGCTTTGTTGCATTGAAAAGAGGCTGATATAATGTTGATTCGATCACACAAAAAAACGTTGATCTAGATAGCGCAAAATAACGGGGTGAACTCAGTGAAGTTCAATCTCTTGCGTCTGCGCTGCACGGCATTTCTTCTGTCCGGCAGTCCTGGAGGTGGTCCGCGGCAGTGCACAGCTTAGGTGGGGACATTGGTCAAAAGCTTCACGTTTCTCGGCATTTACTGACAACGTGAAATGGTCCCTTCCTAAAGACAGCGTGGTGAAGGCGGCGCAACAGGACCCTTCAACCTCAGGAGGCTGAACATTTTTAAATGTAACTAGGCAAGTCAGTTAATAAATTCTTATTTACAATGATGGCCTAGGTGGGTTAACTGCCTTGGGTTAACTGCCTTGTTCAGGGGCAGAAAGACAGGGCTCTCCAGGGGATGGTGCAAACGGCCCAACACATCACCGGAGGTACACTGCCTGCCCTCCAGGACATCTACATCAACCAGTGTTACAGGAAGGCCAAGAAGACCATCAAGGCCTTCAGCCACCTGAGCCACGGCCTGTCCACTACTATCTAGAAGGCGGTACAGATTAGGTCGACCAATTATGATTTTTCAACACTGATACCAATTATTGGAGGACCAAAAAAAGCCAAATTAAATCGGCCTATTAAACAAAAATATATATATATATTTGTAATAATGACAATTACAACAATACTGAATTAACACTTATTTTAACTTAATATAATACATCAATAAAATCAATTTAGCCTCAAATAAAATGAAACATGTTCAATTTGGTTTAAATAATGCAAAAACAAAAGTGTTGGAGAAGAAAGTAAAAGTGCAATATGTGCCATGTAAAAAAGATAACGTTTAAGTTCCTTGCTCAGAACATATGAAAGCTGGTGGTTCCTTTTAACAGGAGTCTTCAATATTCCCAGGTAAGAAGTTTTAGGTTGTAGTTATTATAGGAATTATAGGACAAGCTCTCTCTATACGATTTGTATTTCATATACCTTTGACTATTGGATGTTCTTTCTTATAGGCACTTTCGTATTGCCAGTGTAACAAGTATAGCTTCCGTCCCTCTCCTCGCCCTTACCTGGGCCCGAACGAGGAACACATCGACAACAGCCACCCTCGAAGCATCATTACCCATCGCTCCACAAAACCCGCGGCCCTTGCAGAGCAAGGGGAACAACCACTCCAAGTCTCAGAGCGAGTGATGGTCGAATCCGGAAACTATCATCTCGAAAACAAGACGTTTATTCTTTCAGTGAAATACAGAACCGTTCCGTATTTTATCTAACGGGTGGCATCCATAAGTCTAAATATTCCTGTTACATTGCACAACCTTCAATGTTATGTCATAATTACGTAAAATTCTGGCAAATTAGGCGGCCCAAACTGTTGCATATACACTGACTCTGCATGCAATGAACGCAAGAGAAGTGACAATTTCACCTGGTTACTATTGCCTGCTAACCTGGATTTCTTTTTGCAAAATATGCAGGCTTAAAAATATATACTTCTGTGTATTGATTTTAAGAAAGGCATTGATGTTTATGGTTTGGTACACATTGGAGCAAGACAGTCCTTTTTCGCAAATACGCACCGCATCGATTATATGCAACGCAGGACACGCTAGATAAACTAGTAATATCAACCATGTGTAGTTAACTAGTGATTATGATTGATTGTTTTTTATAAGATAAGTTTAATGCTAGCTAGCAACTTACCTTGGCTTCTTACTGTATTCGCGTAACAGGCAGTCTCCTCGTGGAGTGCAATGTAATCAGGTGGTTAGAGCATTGGACTAGTTAACTGTAAGGTTGCAAGACTGAATCCCCGAGCTGACATGGTAAAAATCTGTCATTCTGCCCATGAACAAGGCAGTTGGCCTAGGAACGGTGGGCTATCATTGATGATAAGAATGTGATCTTAACTGACTTGCCTAGTTAAATAAAGGATAAATAAAAGGTGTAAAAAATTTTTTTTTAAATCGTCCAAATCTGTGTCCAAAAATTCAGATTTCCGATTGTTATGAAAACTTGAATCGGCCATTTCGATTAATTGGTCGACCTCTACTACAGATGCATCAATGCTGGGACCAAGAGACTGCGAAACAGCTTCTAACTCCAGGCTATCAGACTGTTAAACAGTCACCACTACCCTTAGTCACTGTTTTAGTCAACTACCACCCAGTACTCTACCCTGCACCTTAGAGACTGATGCCCTATGTACATAGTCATTGAATACTGGGTCACTTTAATAATGTTTACATACACATATGAAGTATACTGTATTCTAATCATGGCTCATCCTATATAGCCCAACTACTGCTGCACACACACACACACACACACACCTGTCCATTACTGTCTTTACACAATCTATTTTTTAAATGACATACAGCATTCTGAAAGTAATCAGACCCCTTGACTTTTTCCACATTGTTACATTACAACCTTATTCTAAAATGTATTACATTTTATTTTTTCAATCTATACACAACCCATAATTACAAAGCAAAAACAGATTGAGAAATGTTAGCAAAATTATTTTAAAAATTAAATTTACAGAAATATTCAGACCCTTTACTCAGTAATTTGTTGAAGCACCTTTGGCAGCGATTACAGCCTTGAGTCTTCTTGGGTTTGACGCTTGGCACACCTGTATTTGGAGAGTTTCTCCCATTCGTCTCAACCTTTGTCAAGTTGTATGGGGAGCGTTACTGCACAGCTATTTGCAGGTCTCTCTAGCAATGTAAGATCGGGATCAAGATCGAGCCACTCAAGGACATTCAGACACTTGTCCCGACGCCACTCCTGCGTTGTCTTGGCTGTGTGCTTAGGGTCGTTGTCTTGTTGGAAGGTGAACCTTCGCCCCAGTCTGAGGTCCTGAGCGCTCTGGAGCAGGTTTTTTTCAAGGAGCTCGCTGTACTTTTCTCTGTTCATCTATCCTGACTAGTCTCCCAGTCCCTGCCGCTGAAAAACGTCCCCACAGCATGATGCTGCCAGCACCATGCTTCACAGTATGGCTTGGTTTTTGCTCTGACATGCACTGTCAACTGTAAGACCTTATATATAGACAGGTGTGTATGCGCGCCTTTTCAAATCATGTCCAATCAATTAAATTTACCACAGGTGGACTCCAACCAAGTTCTGGAAACATATCAAGGATGATCAATGGTAACAGGATTCACCTCAGCTCAATTTCGAGTCTCATAGCAAAGGGTCTGAATACTTATGGAAATAAGATATGCTTATTTTCAATACATTTGCATAAAATATCTTAAAACCTGTTTTTGCTTTGTCATTATAGGGTATTGTGTGTAGATTGAGGAACATTTTTATTTAATAACTTTTAGAAAAAGGCTTTAACAATTTTGAAAAAGGGGTCTGAATACTTTGAATGCACTAAATATTTTAGTCTGACATTGCTCGCTCCGATATATCTTAATTTTTCCCCCTGGATTATATGTGTATTGTTTTTTTAAATGTTTCATTGCTAGGTATTACTGAAATGTTGGAGCTAGAAACACAAGCATTTTGCAGCACCTGCAATAGTATCTGCAAATCTCTGTACACGGCCAGCAAAATTAGATTTCATGGTTGACTAAAAGCAAATGTTGACAGTTATTCTAACATCAATGTGCGCATCGGAATTCGGTAAGGAGGACACGTGGTTGAATCCTCAAGTTGCATGTTCTGTTAAAATGAATTACCCATAATCTAAATTGTGATGTACTCACCTCCTCCACAGTACAGGGTAAGACCACACGGCTGAAAGAGAGAAGAGCAGAAAGAGAGATGAGACTCGGTTCTATGGAGAACACTGACTGACACTGGCCATCACAATCACATCTAGGCCTGAGTCGACAAATGAGTGGGATATATTTAGTTCCAATAGGCATACAAGCCATATGTGTTCTCTACTAGCCTCGTGGAATTCGGAATGGGTTGCTGTTTTGATAAACAGATTTGACTAGAGGAATACTTTTAAAAAAATTTTTTTTAAAGTGAGACTTGATACCCTTGCTTTCTTTTTGGCCAAAGCAGCTATAATAATTTTCATTGTGCAAGGCCATTGCCTCATGACTTTGTGACTGAAGTAGCCCCCATCAGCCTGTTTGATGATAGCAGCAGTGGGCTCAGCTTCCATGAGAGGTTCCCTCAGTGCACAGGAACAGGAAATGACTCCAGGTCACTCTTCCTGCGTCACATGACATGATGAAGGCAGCTCCAGCTATAACCTACTGCCTGACAGTCAGGACACTGCCAAGTTCAGCTAAATGGAAACCAGAGAGACTACCCAACAGCTCATCCAGCCACAGAGGGTGTTGTGTGCAGCGTTGCCCCACCCAATGACCACTAAAACCAGACAGGAATATCATAGAGAAAGGAATGCAGAAACAGTTTTCCGTAAGAATATATTATACTCTCTCTCGTATATAAAAAAGGGTGGTAAGCCTATTCCATCCATATGTAGCTCTACTAGCAGGACGCTCTTTGTTTTGTTGATCCATGGTTAACCTTAAAACATAAAAGAACCAATGAGTTACAATCATTTACCAAACAGTGCTGTGGTACACACTCTAAAATGATACCATTGACCATAGCCTTGAAAGCAGTAACAATTCAAGAATAGCATTTAGGAATGCACGATATAAAATCGGTAAGCATTTCAGAAATCAGCTGATATTAGCTAAAAATGTCGGCATTGGCCCGACGTCTAGTTTAACGCTGATGTACAAAAAACTGATGTCAAAGCTGACGTGCATACCTATATAACGTAGGTAGATGACGTGCATACCTATAGAACGTAGGTAGATGACGTGCATACCTATAGAACGTAGGTAGATGACGTAATGACGCAACAACAAAAAAGCGCTACATGTGCAACATAGCCTTCCTAACCGAGCCCACAATGTCTGCTGTGTGGAACTGTTTTGAAGATAACAAAGGCGATATGCAACATTTGTGCTGCTATTATTTCCAGAGGGGAGAAAGTGAAATCTTTCAATACCACAAACCTAATTACTCATTTGAAAGTGCATCAACCCCAGACGTTCAGTGACTACTTAGAACTAAAGCAGAAAAAAACTAAGTGCACACTTCCAACAACTAAACAAGTTCAAGTCAAGCAGTCATTTGAAAGAGTAAGAACATTTCAGCGAGACAACTCGAAGGCGAAATCCATTAAACGCCAAGACTATCAACCGTTCTCTGTCGTGGATGATGTTGGCTTTCGCCGACTGGTCGAACCCCGGTACACATTACCAAGTAGGCTCTATTTTTCAGATGTTGGCCTACCAGAGTTACACAGTATTGTTGAAACACACATCCATGAGCTACTTGCTATGGGCGTCACTGCTATTATCTTCACGACTGACATTTGGACCAGCGATGTCATCCCCACGAGCATGCTGAGTCTGACAGCACAGTGGGTCAACGAGGATTTCGTACTGAGGAAAGCCATATTGCATTCTCAAGAATAGGGTTGCCAAGGGTCGGAAATTTTCCATGGGAAGTTAAGCACGGGAATTTGGGGAATTTTGCTTAAATTCATCAAAAAAAGTTAAACTAAGAGTGAACCTTTGTGGGATACACTTAAGGCAATTCTAGGTCTTGTGGCATATTTTGGTTAAACTATCCCCAATTCAATGGAATTGTAACCCTATGTACAGCTGAGTCTCAAGATCTTGCACACTAAATGAGATGCTCGAGCCCACACTACTACACTGTCTGAGCCAAGGACTCCATGCCTTCTGGTAAGTTTTGATTACAATACTGGGTGGGGTGAATATATTTAATATGACATACATGATTTTTTTGTTAACTAGTAAATAGTAGTTTACAGCAAAGTGTGTTTAAATCCTTTATAACTTGTTAACAATTTCTGCTAGTTAATTTTTGCTACCATGTGGGTTTTAGCTTGCTTGAGCCTGCTAACTGAGTGTTAATTCACCCGTTTCCATAAGTTTCATAATTTTTTTTTTTTTTCCCAAAGGAGTCGTTTAATCTAACTGCTTAATAATTTACCTGTACATGGAATTGTATTTGTTTTTTTTACTAATCTTTAAAGGAAAATGCCACTGGCACTATCTGATGTGTGGAGATATTTCACTGCAGCTAATGTAGAAGGAAAAGCTGTGTACTTGTGCAAATATTGTGCCAAATCATATGTAAAGAAAGCAACAAAGATGCAGAATCATCTGGCCAAGTGCATCAAGTTCCCTCAGTTCTCACAAGCGACCTCTGACAAAAGTCCCTCTACTTCTATGAAGTGAAAATTATGAATCAGACACCTTGTCGATAGCAACAGCTCATGGTCCTCCTAGAATCATAAGTTTTTTTTGACTCAATGGAGGAATGTAGTCAGAAATGCTGATGAATGTCTTGCTCGAGCTGTGTATGCAACTGGTTCACCTCTGATGCGTACAGGCAATGTGTATTGGAAGAGATTTCTGAATGTTCTTCGGCCCAGCATACACCCCTCCAACCAGACATGCGTTACCTACACAATTGCTGGATGCAGAGTTCAAGTAAAGGTCAAGCAAATCATGTAGAAAGCAGACTGTATTCCAATCATCGCTGATGGGTGGTTGAATGTTCAGGGGCAAGGAATAATTAACTACATCATCTCCACCACTCAACAAGTATTTTACAAGAGCACAGACAAGGGACGACAGACACACCGGTCTCTACATTGCAGATGAGCTGAAGGCAGTCAATGACCTTGGACCACAGAGGGTATTTGCACTGGTGACAAACAATGCTGCGAACATGAAGGCTGCTTGGTCTAAAGTGGAGGAGTCCTACCCTCACACCACACCCATTGGCTGTGCTGCTCATGCATCGAATCTGCTCCTCAAGGACATCATGGCACTGAAAACAATGGACACACTCTACAAGAGAGACAAGGAAATGGTTAGAATAAGAGCACCACATTGAAGCTGCCCAGCAACACCCGTTGGCGTGGTGTTGTCATCATGTTTGACAGTCTCCTGGTGGGGAAGGAGTCTCTCCAAGAAATGGCCATATCAGTCTGCCGATATGGACAGCCCCATCAAGAAGATCCTCCTGGATGATGTGTCTTGGGAGAGAGTGGTAAGCAGCCTGAAACCTATAGCTGTAGCCATTGCACGGATTGAGGGAAACAATGCCATCCTGTCTGAAGAGAAGAAATCCGTACTGCCCTGCCCACTTCACTGTTGCACCAAGCAGAGAAAACTGAAGTTCTGAAATAAATCAGTGTGTGAAGACTTCTGCCTGAAGCGTGAAGACTTCTGCCACAGTGTACATGTTGGACCCCAAGTATGCTGGCAAGAGCATCCTGTCTGGTGCAGAGATCAACACCTTGCCACCTTGGCCTGGATGAGGGCAAGGTTCTTGGCAGTCTGGTGTCTGGCAATCATCCTCCAAATCCCACCAACATCACCAGTCTCAGACCGCAACTGGTCCTTGTTTGGGAACACACAAACCAAAACACGCAACAGGCTGACCAATACAAGGGTTGAAAAATTGGTGGCCATCTGGGCAAGTTTGAGCCTGACAACGAGCCATCCGCAACAAGGTTGGAAAGTAACAGTGAAGATGAGGCCTCAGAGTGATGTTGAAGAGGTGGACATTGAGGAGGTCCAGAGAGAAGACATGGAAGCCTGAGAGGAAGATAGTTTCTAGACTAAGGCTTTGGTTATCATTTTACAGATGTAAGTTTACATTTTTTTTGGGACATGCGATGGATCATTCAATATTCCCTTTATTTTGTTGTTCAGTGAAATCATCCCAAGTGTAGAGTCAACTCATTTAATTACATTTCAATTTGTAACTAGTGTTTTTTTTATATTGGAAGGATTTAATTATTTGCAATTATGTCTACTTATGATAAGTTAAAAGGTTTAGGTTTCTGTCTCCATATGATAAATATATCCAATGCAAACATCTACATTTAAATGGTATTAATATTAATTTGTATATATATTTCCGTTAATTCCCATGGAAAGTTTCCACCTCTGAATATTCCCCAAAATGTGCAACCCTACTCAAGAATGTGCTGGTTCTCATACCGCTGCTGTCATTTCAATGGCATTTGAGAACATGAGCACACTCCTAGCGCCATTCGAACAACTGACTGGAGAAATAAGCTCATCAACTGCATCTGCAGCAGACGTGATACCCTCTGTCATGACATTGAAACACCTGTACAACAAAACTGCCGACACAGACCGTGGGGTTAACTTGCATAAGTACTCTACTTGTGGCTGTGAACAAGCAATTTGGTGGCATTCTCTCTGAGACTCTACACTGTGTCGCCACCATGCTTGATGCTAGGTACAAGGACCGCTACTTCAATGCAGACAAGAAACAGGGTTTACGTGAAATGTTACAGACACAGCTGGACAAGATGGAAACGGACACAGTGACAGTGCGCACCGAGGAAGAGGACCCACGATAGATGAGGCCACGGACAGACAGAGCTGAAACCTCACTTCTTGACATGTATGATGAAATCCTGGTTGAGAAAAAACAACGGAACAGCACAGCAAGTAAGTGAAAGAAATAGGTTTTGATTAGGTTTTACTGGTAATCACATAAAATGTATTTGTCACATACACATGGTTAGCAGATGTTAATGCGAGTGTAGCGAAATGCTTGTGCTTCTAGTTCCGAAAATGCAGTAATAACCAACGAGTAATCTAACCTAAATTCCAAAACTACTACCTTATACACACACACAAGTGTAAAGGGATAAAGAATATGTACATAAAGATATATGAATGAGTGATGGTACAGAACGGCATAGGCAAGATGCAGTAGATGGTATCGAGTACAGTATATACATGAGATGAGTAATGTAGTGTATGTAAACAAAGTGGCATAGTTTAAAGTGGCTACTGATACATGTATTACATAAAGAGCCAGTTGATGGTATCGAATACAGTATATACAAATGAGATGAGTAATGTAGGGTATGTAAACAATATAGTAAGTAGCATTATTTAAAGTGACTAGTGATATTTTCCATCAATTCCCATTATTAAAGTGGCTGGAGTTGAGTCAGTGTGTTTAACAGTCTGATGGCCTTGACTGAAAAACAGCTTCTGTCTCTCGGTCCCAGCTTTGATGCACCTGTACTGACCTCGCCTTCTGGATGATAGCGGGTTTAACAGGCAGTGGCTCAGGTGGTTGTTGTCCTTGATGATCTTTATGGCCTTCCTGTGACATCGGGTGGTGTAGGTGTCCTAGTAGTTTGCCCCCGGTGATGCGTTGTGCAGACCTCACTACCCTCTGGAGAGCCTTACGGTTGTGGGCGGAGCAGTTGCCGTGCCAGGCGGTGATACAGCCCGACAGGATGCTCTCGATTGTGCATCTGTAGAAGTTTGTGAGTGCTTTTGGTGACAAGCCAAATTTCTTCAGCCTCCTGAGGTTGAAGAGGCGCTGCTGCGCCTTCTTCACGATGCTGTCTGTGTGGGTGGACCAATTCAGTTTGTCTGTGATGTGTACGCCGAGGAACTTAAAACTTACTACCCTCTCCACTACTGTTCCATCGATGTGGATAGGGGGGTGTTCCCTCTGCTGTTTCCTGAAGTCCACAATCATCTCCTTTGTTTTGTTGACGTTGAGTGTGAGGTTATTTTCCTAATCAGGACGTACATAAATGCCAACAAAATAATTTTTTGGTCAGTGTGTGCGTTTCAACTACTTAACGGTATTAGAATGCTTAAAAGGCTGCTAAAAATATATAATCGGTATTGCGTTTTTTGGCAAGGAAAATACTGGATATTAGTATCGGCCAAAAATTTCACATCGGTGCATCCCTAATAGCATTACAACCAGTGACCATCTTACAGAGGCCGGTTATCCATATACCCAGGCAACAAGGGTGCTTTTCAGTTCGGAAGATGACTGCTGTAATGACAGCTGTAACAGGCTAGCCTGAGACTTAATGCTCTGTCACACACTAAGCCATATTGAGAATGGATAGAGACTTAAAATGCATTTACTAGAAGTGTGCTCAGTCCTAAAACTAAACGAGTATCGTAACGGATATGGAGAATTTTCCGAATACGATTATGACAAGTATTTTTTGCAATTATCATTGATCAGGAAAAGAGTATTTTTCGGCATCTCTTTCACTCAAACCGTGAAAGAGTGCTGTGTGCTCTAAATAACTATTGGCTAGTGCTTCTGTATGTAAAGAAATGGGCGGGGTAAAGGTTGAGCCTGCTGCAATGATTGAATTAGAACAAGCCGCTCTCCACCGACTCATTTTCCCAGACAGACTCACACAGCAACTCGTCTCAGGCCACAAGTTTCCCCTTCTCCAAACATCATGTATGAATCCAAATCCGTAGCTAGTCATTGTTGTTCAATCTAGTTATTTCCATTCAACTTTGCTGAGGCTATATGGTTGTTTTTGTCTGTCTACTTGGCATTGTTAACTAGGCCTACTTTGTCTGCCCATGTATTATTCCATTGCTGATGACGTCTGTCGTTATCCAAGCCCATGCTTGCTTGATATTATTATTTATTCTCACCCAGGCATGTTTACTGAGCGACAAATCATTCGAAAATAAAATGACAAATGTAGATTTATTTTTTGATTGTACAAATGTGGCATAAGTGTCAGGAGAGAAAAGTTTTGCTTCTCACTAAAGTGAAACAATGTGGGACAAGCAAGTTAGCCTACCTTCACCTAAATCTGTGTCTGGAATAAATGCAGGCAGTGTATTAAGCTATTTATTGGCCTATGTCGTTGATAACTGAATAGGACTAAGTAAGTAAATCATGTACATGTTCATTTGTTGGTCGTTTAACAATGTGTGTGAATGAGTGAAGGAACATCCGATGTGCTCTGAGATGCATTCAGGAATGGGCACTTGAGGTATACGCTTTACCGGCATTTAAAGAGCACATCTGAGGTTTTCAAGTAAAGAAGGCAACGAGGAGAGACCTTGCCTATCCACTACAGTGACTGACAGACAGGGGCCGTGAAGGCCAAACTGGTGTAATGCAATATTTCACTGTTTGGCATGTAACAAGGTCATACAAACCACACCACTTATTGAAATATGCTAGATTAGGCTATTTTTTAAAATAAAAGACAGATGAAACTACCTCTCATAACAAAAATGAGGCTATTGAAGACAGGATGTCTATTCTCAGCCTTGTGAGCTAACAATTAGTGACATTGGCCTAAATCTGAGTGGCATGTGCATGAGAGCAGCCACACAACTTCAGCGTGGATCTGCAGTAGGCTACACGCTCACAAATTCAGAACATGCCTAAGGGTTTGTTTCTCAAAGACTGTTTCTTAACTCTGCAATAGATTAGTGTAACAAAGATTAGAAAATAATCTCCCTACTAAATTGTTTGTATTCTGAATGTGGTGAGGTTACCTCACACATGATATGACTAAACACTGATTCCCCCCCCCATATAGCCATAAGCTTAGTTTAGTAGGCTTTTATACGAGGCAGGGTATAGCTGCATTAAGAATCAATGATATGGATCACATCAAGTTGAATAAAAATGTGTAGGCCTACTGACAATCAACACAAATTGGGGTACATTCTACCTCTTCAGACATACAAACGTCTTCCTGAATCAGACTAGATTAGGCATACTGATTGTTTCAACTGGGAACCATTGGCACACCAAGTGTCGGTGCAGAATGTCTGATGCACCCTTGTTATTTCTCTCACAAGCAGATTTGTCCTTGGTCAGCAGTTTGGTCAAAGTTCATAAATCACTAGCCTGCCAGGAAGACTTGAGCACCGGCAAAGTTGGCAACCCTGTTCAACACACCAGTGTCCAGTTTCCCAAACGCACCACAAGGCTACGTTCATCGTTAAAACCAGTTCGAACGATGAACTTAGCCTTAAGATATTTTGGGAAACTGGGTTCTACAGGCAGTGGTCTGAAGTTGTAGTACGCGTGCACTTTAGTCTCCCTTCCGCTAGGTAGCTAGCTAGAAAGTTACCATTATCGACAGTAAACTACAAAAACGCGGAACTTTCAACCTACACCAAACAATATACGGTACATTGTTAGCTAACTGGGAAGTGTACCCTTTCGATACTAGATAATCGAAAAATATTCCATATTGTTGTACTTTGATAGCCAGCTGGCTAGCACAATAGCAGTGAAAAGCCGAAAGAAAGGTGCGTCGGCTAATGTTAGGAGCCTATGCTGACTCGCTGTCATCGGGTAGGCCGGATCTGAACAATCCCACCCTACCAAACAAAGTTTTTATTTGAGTAAAAACATCTACGAAGAATCGCAGTATTCAAAAATATTGTATATTATCACACACATTACAGTAAAATCAAGAAAACTTTGGACTTACTATTCCTTGATCAGGACCATTGTCACTTTTTCCGCTGCGGCTGCGTACTACAACTGACGTCATGTGCCATTTCAACAACTCCCATATTGGCCCCTTATCGTCTGTGATTGGTGAGAGTGGAGATACTTTGCGTGACCTCAAAGTGGATAGATATAACTACTGTCATTATGAAAATGTTTGTCAATATTTCATACTGAAAAGTATCATTCATTTGTGCAGGATTTTGCAAGATTCTGCTTGTCTGTTTCTCATTGATAACACAAAAACTGTTCAACCACACCCTAAATCACCTTATTGAACCAATAAATCTTCTTCTTTTTCCTCTTCTATTCAGAGAGCAGTACAATTATTTTAGATTGAAAGAGTTTGACTACTCAACAACTCAAATAAAAATCGAATGAAGTTATTTGTCATATGCTTCATAAACAACAGGGGTAGACGGACAGTGAAATGCTTACTTACAGGCCACCCTTCCCAACAATTCAGAGAGAAAAACATGTAAATAAAATTAAAATAATAGCATGAGGAATAAATACATAATGAGTAATGATGACTTGGCTATATACACAGGGTACCAGTACCAAGTCGATGTGCAGGGATAGAAGGTAATTGAGGTAGATAATGTACATATAGGTAGGGATAAAGTGACTAGGCAACAGGATAGATAATAAACAGTAGCAGCATAGTATGTGATGAGTCGCCTTGCGGTTGGATGCCAAGCAGTTGCCATACCAAGGGGTGATGCAACCAGTCAACCAGTATGCAACCAGTATGCCAGCAGCGTACCACCCTGCATACCACTGCTGGCTTACTTCTGAAGCTAAGCAGGGTTGGTCCTGGTCAGTCCCTGGATGGGAGACCAGATGCTGCTGGAATATGTGTTGGAAGGCCAGTAGGAGGCACTTTTTCCTCTGGTCTAAAAAAATATCCCAATACCCCTGTGCAGTGATTGGGGGTGCTGTCTTTCAGATGGGATGTTAAACAGGTGTTCTGACTCTCTGAGGTCATTAAAGATCCCATGGCACTTATTGTAAGAGTGGGGGTGTTAACCCTGGGGTCCTGGCTAAATTCCCAATCTGGCCCTCAAACCATCACGGTCACCTAATAATCCTCAGTTTATAATTGGCTCATTCATCACCCTCCTCTCCCCTGTAACTGTTCCCCAGGTTGTTGCTGTAAATGAGAATGTGTTCTCAGTCAACTTACCTGGTAAAATAATGGATAAAAAGATGCTCTCAGCAGAAGGGCCTATGGCAAAGGTTTTCAGCCTCCTGATGGGGAAGAGGCATTGTCGTACCTTCTTCAAGACTGTTTGTGGACACCGAGAAACCTGAAGCTCTCGACCCGCTCCACTACAGCCCTGTGGATGGTGGCGAGCTCAGCCCTCCATTTTATGTAGTCTACAATCAGTTCCTTTGTCTTGTTGACGTTGAGGGATAGGTTGTTATCCTGCCAACACACTGCCAGGTCACTGACTTCCTCCCTATAGCTGTCTCAATGTCGTGGGTGATCAGGCCAACCCCAGTCGTGTCGTCAGCAAACTTAATGATGGTTTTGGAGTTGTGCGCAGCCACACAGTCGTGGGTGAACAGTGGTGGATGTGTTGCTGCCTACCTTCACCACCTGGGATCCAGGATCTAGTTTCAGAGAGAGGTGTTCCGTCCCAGGGTCCTGAGCTTGGTGATGAGCTTGGAGGGCACTATGGCGTTGAACGCTGAGCTATAGTCAATGTGTTCCTCTTGTCCAGGGGGAGAGAGCAGTGTGGAGTGCAATAGAGATTGCATCATCTGTGGGGGAAAAAAGCTTTAAAATCCCTTTGAGCATGGTGTTATTAATTACACTTTGGATGGTGTATCAATACACCCAGTCACTACAAAGATACAGGCATCCTCCCTAACGCAGTTGTCAGAGAGGAAAGAAATTGCTCAGGGATTTCACCATGAGGCTAATGGTGACTAATACAGTTAGAGTGAAATGAGAAAACTGAGGATGGATCAACAACATTGTAGTTACTCCACAATACTAACCTAATTGACAGAGTGAATAGAAGGAAGCCTGTACGGAATACAAATATTCCCAAACCTTCCATCCTGTTTGCAACAAGGCACTAAAGTAATACTGCAAAGAATGTGGCAAAACAATTAACAATTTGTCCTGAATTCAAGTTTTATGTTTGAGGCAAATCAAATACAACACATTACTGAGTACCGCTCTCCATATTGCTTTCCAACAGACACTGGGTGATGAATTCACTTTTCAGCAGGACAACAACCTAAAACATAAAGACCAAATCTACACTGGAGTTTCTTACCAAGACACAGAATGATCCTTAATGGCTGAGTTACAGGTTTAACTTAAATCTACTTGAAAATCTATTGCAAGACCTGAAAATGGTTGTCTACCAATGATTAACATCCAATTTGACAGAGCTTGAATAGTTTTGAAAAGAGTAATAGGAAAATGTTTCCCATCAAGTTCTTAGAGACTTACCCTGAAATACTCACAGCTGTAATTGTTGCCAAAGGTGATTCTACAAAGTATTGACTCAGGGGTGTGAAAACCTATGTAAATTATATATTTCTCAAATACATTTTCAATATATTTGCAAAGAGGTCTTAAAATATGTTTCATTTTGTCATTATGGTGCATTGTGTGTAGATAGGCGAGATAAAGAGAAGTTTGTTTTGTCCAATTTGAATTCAGGCTGTAACACAACACTTGTGGATTAAGTCAAGTGGAATGAATACTTTCTGAAGCCACTATATATATATATATATATATATATATATATATACAGTTGAAGTCGGAAGTTTACATGCACTTAGGTTGGAGTCGTTAACTTGTTTTTCAACCACTCCACAAAAGTCTTGTTAACAAACTACAGTTTTGGCAAGTCAGTTAGGACATCTACTTTGTGCATGACTCAAGTATTTTCTCCAACAATTGTATACAGACAGATTATTTCACTTAATTCACTGTATCACAATTCCAGTGGGTCAGAAGTGTACATACACTAAGTTGACTGTGCCTTTTAAACAGCTTGGAAAATTCCAGAAAATGATGTCATGGCATTAGAAGCTTCTCATAGGCTAATTCACATCTGAGTCAATTGGAGGTGTACCTGTGGATGTATTTCAAGGTCAACCTTCAAACTCAGTGCCTATTTGCTTGACATCATGTGAAAATCAAAATAAATCAGCCAAGACCTCAAGAAAAAAAATTGGAGACCTCCACAAGTCTGGATCATCCTTGGGAGCAATTTCCAAACAACTGAAGGTACCACGATCATCTGTGCAAACAGTAGTACGCAAGTATAAACACTGTGGGACCACACGCAGCCGTCATACCGCTCAGGAAGGAGACGCGTTCTGTCTCCTAGAGATGAACATACTTTGGTGCGAAAATCCCAGAACAACAGCAGAGGACCTTGTGAAGATGTTGGAGGAAACAGGTGCAAAGGTATCTATATCCACAGTAAAACGAGTCCTATATCTGTAACGGGATTCTTCTGTTGAAGGAGAGGCGGACCAAAACGCAGCGTGGTTATTGTGATACATCTTTAATGAAGAAGAAAATAGAACAATATACCAAAAAAAAAAAAAACGAAAACAGCCTAATACTGGTGCAAAGTAACACAGCAACAGAGCATCAGGACACTAAGGATAATCACCCACAAACCCCAACACCAAACACTAAATATGGTTCCCAATCAGAGACAATGACTAACACCTGCCTCTGATAGAGAACCATATCAGGCCAAACACAGAAACAGACCAACTAGACACACAACATAGAATGCCCACTCAGATCACACCCTGACCAAACAAAACATAGAAACATACAAAGCAAACTATGGTCAGGGTGTGACAATATCGGCACAACCTGAAAGGCCGCTCAACAAGGAAGAAGTCATTGCTCCAAAACCACCATAAAAAAAACAGACAACGGTTTGCAACTGCACATGGGGACAACGATTGTACCTTTTGGAGAAATGTCCTCTGGTCTGATGAAACAAAAACAGAACTGTTTGGCCATAATGTGGGAAGAAGACCATTTTAATGGCATTAATTCTTCCGAGCAGAGAAATTGGGAGAGTTCTCCAAAATTGTATGTTTGCCTTGAGTTTTTGCATCAGAGAGGGGATATTATCTTTAAATAGTAAGGAGTATTGTTTGGTAACTACAATTCTTAGGTAGGTACATTTTTCTGAAGATGACTTAACCGGAGATGTTCTAGCCAGGAGGTGTTTTGCAACCGTATGGGCATTAATTCACTCTTGTTCCAATTTATTCTGTATCCCGAGAAGGTACCAAATAAATTAATCACATCAAGAATAGCTGGAATACTAGCCTGGGGTTCTGTTACATAGAGGAGAATGTCATCTGCGTATAGGTAAATCTTATTTAGAGTATCTTTAGTATTATAGCCGTGTATTGCTGCATGAGATCTAATCGCCTGAGCTAGAGGTTCAATAATTAGGGCAAAGAGCATAGGCGACAGCACACAACCCTGCCTTGTCCCTCTATAAAGGTTAAATCGGGGCGACAATGATTGGTTAGTTAGTATTCTCGCACAGGGGTTCCTATATAAAAGCTGGATCCAATTTATGAACCCATCTCCAATATTACATTTCTGTAGGACCTTGAATAGATGGGGCCACTCAACTTGGTCAAAGGCCTTTTCGGCGTCAAGAGATATAACAGCAAGGTCCACGTTGGGTAACCTCTGAGCATACATAATGTTGAAGAGGCGCCTGAGATTGAAGAATGAGTTTCTGTTAGGGATAAAGCCGGTCTGGTCCGAATGGACCAATTTGCCAATTAAAGTGCTAAGCTTGTTAGCCAGAGTTTTTGCTAAAATCTTTTGGTCTGTATTAAGGAGAGATATTGGTCTGTATGACCCTACCTCTTCCGGATCTTTACCCTTCTTATGTATAACTGCAATGAACGCTTCATCCAAAGTAGATGGGAGAGCTCCATCCTCATTGGCCTGAACCAACATTTTGTGCAGGTAGTGAGAGAGCATGTTGCTGAATGTTTTGTAGAATTCACCAGGGTATCCATCTGGGCCCGGGGTCTTGCCACTCTTTAGAGATTTAATTGTTTCTCAAATTTCTTCAAGAGATATTTCCTTATTCAGGAAGTTAGAATCTTCCTGGTTCAGGGCAGGAATGTATATAGAGTCTCATAAAACTGACGGAATCTGTCATTGATGTCTTTGGGGGAAGAGAGTAATTCTTCAGACGCAGATTTAACTTTGTGAATAATTCGGTCACTCACATTTTGTCGAAGTTGTCTGGCGAGTAATTTGCCGCCACCAAAGCGGAGGGATCTACGGGCGGAGGGGGGTCTACGTCCCGTACCGGAGTCGCCGCCGTGAAGGGATGCCCACCTGGACCCTCCCCTTTAGAGTCATTTTTTGCGGCCGGAGTCGGTTACTGTCACGCCCTGGACATAGTGAGGTTTTTATTATCTTTTTTTGGTTAGGCCAGGGTGTGACTAGGGTGGGCATTCTAGTTTCTTTATTTCTATGTTTGTGTGGTTCTCAATCAGAGGAAGCTGTCTATCATTGTCTCTGATTGGGGATCATATATAAGTTGTCCTTTTCCTTTGGATTTTTTGGGTAGTTATTTTCTGATTAGTGTCTGCACCTGACAGAACTGTTCCGTTTTTTCATTTTGTTGGAGTGTTTTTGAGTAATAAAGAATCATGAACACTTACCACGCTGCGTTTTGGTTCATGCCTTCAGACGAGAGACGTTACAACCAGTCAAAAGTTTGGACACACCTACTCATTCAATGTTTTTTCTTAATTTGGATTTTTTTCTATATTGTAGAATAATAGTGAAGACATCAAAACTATGAAATAATGCACATGAAATCATGTAGTAACCAAAAAAAGTGTTAAACATGTCAAAATATATTTGAGATTTGAGATTCTTCAAGTAACCACCCTTTGCCTTGATAACAGCTTTGCACATGCTTGGCATTCTCTCAACCAGCTTCATGAGGTAATCCTGTGGAATGCATTTCAATTAACAGGTCAGCCTTGTTAAAAGTTCATTTGTGGAATATCTTTCCTTCTTACTGCGTTTGAGCCAATCAGTTGTGTTGTGATAAGGTAGGGGATGTATACAGAAGATATCCCTATCTGGTAAAAGACCAAGTCATAGAACAGCTCAAATAAGCAAAGAGATAAAGGTCAGCTCAAATACTTTAAGACATGAAGGTCAGTCAATTCGGAACTTTTAGTACAGTCGCAAAAACCATCATGCGCTATGATGAAACTGGCTCTCATGAGGACCGCCACAGGAAAGGAAGACCCAAAGTTACCTCTACTGCAGAGGATAACTCCATTAGAGTTAACTGCACCTCAGATTGCAGCCCAAATAAATACATCACAGAGTTCAGGTAACAGACACATCTCAACATCAACTGTTCAGAGGAGTCAGGCGTGAATCAGGCCTTCATGGTTGAATTGATGCAAAGAAACCATTACTAAAGGACACCAACAAGAAGAAGAGACTTGCTTGAGCCAAGAAACACAAGCAAAGGGAATTAGACCGGTGGAAATCTGTCCTTTGGTCTGATGAGTCCAAATATAAGATTTTTGGTTCCAACCACGGTATCTTTGTGAAATTCAGAGTAGGTGAACGGATGATCTCTGCATGTGTTTGCCACCGTAAAACATAGAGGATGAGGTGTGATGGTGTGGGGGTGCTTTGCTGGTGACACTGTCTGTGATGTATTTAGAATTCAAGGCACACTTAACCAGCATGGCTACCACAGCATTCTGCAGTGATACGCCATCCCATCTAATTTGCACTTAGCGGGACTATCATTTGTTTTTCAACAGGACAATGACCCAAAACACACCTCTGTGTGCTATTTGGGGCTATTTGACCAAGAAGGAGAGTGATGGAGTGCTGCATCAGATGAACTGGCCTCCACAATAACTCGACCTCAATCAACCCAATTGAGATGGTTTGGGATGAGTTGGACCGCAGAGTGAAGGAAAAGCAGCCAACAAGTGCTCAGCATATGTGGGAACTCCTTCAAGACTGTTGGAAAAGCATTGCAGGTGAAGCTGGTTGAGGGAATGCCAAGAGTGTGCAAAGCTGTCATCATGACAAAGGGTGGTTACTTTGAAGAATCTAACATATATATATATATATATAAAAATGACTTATTTAACACTTTTTCGGTTACTACATGATTCCATATGTGTTATGTCATAGTTTTATGGCTTCACTATTATTCTACAATGTAGAAAAACCCTTGAATGAGTTTGCGTGTCCAAACTTTTGAGTGGTACTGTAAATACAGTTGAAGTCGTAAGTTTACATACACCTTAGCCAAATACATTTAAACTCAGTTTTTCACAATTCCTGACATTTAATCCAAGTAAAAATTCCCTGTTTTAGGTCAGTTAGGATCACCACTTTATTTTAAGAATGTGAAATGTCAGAATAATAGTAGAGAGAATGATTTTCTCAGCTTTTATTTCTTTCATCACATTCCCAATGGGTCAGAAGTTTACATACACTCAATTAGTATTTGGTAGCATTGCCTTTAAATTGTTTAACTTGGGTCAAACGTTTCGGGTAGCCTTCCACAAGCTTCCCACAATAAGTTGGGTGAATTTTGGCCCATTCCTCCTGACAGAGCTGGTGTAACTGAGTCAGGTTTGTAGGCCTCCTTGCTTGCACACACTTTCAGTTCTGCTCACAAATTTTCTATGGGATTGAGGTCAGGGCTTTGTGATGACCACTCCAATACCTTGACTTTGTTGTCCATAAGCCATAAGCCACAACCTTGAAAGAATGCTTGAGGTCATTGTCCATTTGGAAGACCCATTTGCGACCAAGTTTAACTTCCTGACTGATGTCTTGAGATGTTTCTTCAATATATCCACATCATTTCTCGTCCTCATGATGCCATCTATTTTGTGAAGTGCACCAGTCCCTTCTGCAGCAAAGCACCCACACAACATGATGCTGCCACCCCCCTGCTCCACACTTGGGATGATGTTGTTTGGCTTGCAAGCCCCTTTTTCCTCCAAGCATAACGATGGTCATTATGGCCAAACAGTTCTATTTTTGTTTCATCAGATCAGAGGACATTTCTCCAGAAAGTACGATCTTCGTCCCCGTGTGCAGTTGCAAACCATAGTCTGGCTTTTTTATGGCAGTTTTTGAGCAGTGGCGTCTTCCTTGCTGAGCGGCCTTTCAGGTTATGTCGATATAGAACTCGTTTTACTGTGGATATAGATACTTTTGTACCGGTTTCCTCCAGCATCTTCACAAGGTCCTTTGCTGTTGTTCTGGGATTGATTTGCACTTTTCGCACCAAGGTACGCTCATCTCTAGGAGTCAGAACGCGTCTCCTTCCTGAGCGGCATGACGGCTGCATGGTCCCATGGTGTTTATACTGTACTTGCGTACTATTGTTTGTACAGATGAACATGGCATTTGAACTTGCTCCCAAGGATGAACTAGACTTGTGGAGGTCTCCCATTTTTTTCTTGAGGTCTTGGCTGATTTCTTTTGATTTTCAAGCAGAGTCACAGAGTTTGAAGGTAGGCCTTGAAATACATCCAAAGGTACACCTCCAATTGACTCAAATTATTTAAATTAGCCTATGAGAAGCTTCTAAAGCCATGACATCATTTTCTGGAATTTTCCAAGCTGTTTCTAAGGCACAGTCAACTTAGTGTATGTAAACTTCTGACCCACTGGAATTGTAATTCAGTGAATTATAAGTGAAGTAATCTGTCTGTAAACAATTGTTGGAAAAATTACTTGTGTCATTCACAAAGTAGATGTCCTAACCGATTTGCCAAAACTATAGTTTGTTAACAAGAAATTTGTGGAATGGTTGAAAAGCGAGTTTTAATGACTTCAACCTTAAGTGTATGTAAACTTCCGACTTCAACTGTATCTGTTGTATGGTGAACTTGGGCTTCATTAAGGTTTATTTGTAATAATAGCCCATGCCTACCCAGCCACCGACCTCACCACACGTCACTGGAGCACAGGGCCTGTATTCATAAAACGTCTCAGAGTACGAGTGCTGATCTAGGATCAGTTTTAGATAATTAAGATTACATGTAGAGGGAGGACCTGATGCTAGATCAGCACTAATTTTACACTAACATTTTAGTTATTTAGCAGACACTCTTATCCAAAGCAACTTACCATTAATGTGTTCATCTTACAATATCTCGATGAGCACTTCTACTCTGATGTGTAATTGCACTGTTCACAGTAATCTGTGTATTGTGGTCACAAGATTTTTCCAAAGTCATTAATGCAGTGATACAGCATTTTCATAAGCATGCTAAATCGTCAACGCAATAAAATAAGGCTAAAATATTAGAAAGCAAACATGATTTTTATTGAAACAGGTTTACTGATAAATGACAGAGATGGTTGTCATGACACTTCCTTGTTTAATTTCCAAAATCATGGACAAAAAAGTCATACATGGTACTTAACATTGAATAGCAAGGGAATCCATGCTGTGGAGCAGACACTCAATTCACAAAGAAATCAGGCAAAATGCCAGTTTCAATTTCAATAAAAAATATGTCATATTTTTTATTTTTTTTATTTATCCATCTTTACATGGTACAATTTTGTTAACTTTTTTTATAATATAAAAACACTAAATACTGATTGTGAAACAATGGATTTAATTTACAAAACAATAATAATTATAATAATATTAATATTAATAACAAACAATAATAATAACAATAATCATTAAATTGAAACAAAAATAGAATGGAGGAGACCAGTTGGAGCGGTTTCATCTTGGCCCACACAAATAGCACATTTTTTGGAGGAAATACCGATTGGCATTGAAGTCTACCTGACACACACACACAAACAAACACAGTATCAGGTCTTTGAGTATTTCTCATTGCCATTGACAGTGTTATGGGTACAATGACGAGACACTTTCTAAGCATTCATGAGCCTCTGAGGGATCACTCTCATTGGCTGATTATGTACTTTTCATTGTCAATCAAGTTCGGTGGGCCAATAGTGACCCTCCAGAAAGTGCCCAACTCCCCCAGTACAAAGGATAACAAGTGGTAGGCAAAATACAGGAAAGAGGACATTTAAAGTGTCTCAGCATTTGGAGGATGGGAAAAACCTGCCAGGGGAGAGGAACTTGTATCCATTGCCGGCAGGTAGTCTGATAGAGCGAGGACCAGGGCTGCTGCTAGTGGAAATAGAGGGTGAGGGGGCCATCTTTCTGGGGTTGTGTCCATTGGAAGGATTCTTGTTGCCCCTGTCCAACGACTGCAGCCCCAGCTCCCGCAGCTCCAGGCTGTCTTGGGCGTCGCTGGGGGAGCAGTGTCGTGGGGAGAGGTTCAGAAGGCTCAGCACATCTCTCTTGGCAGAGACCAGGGGTCCTGGGGCGCTACGGAGAGCCCGGACTGGACCCAGATGCTGCTGCTGTTGCTGGGATGCTGTGTTGGCCCAGAATGTCTTCAGGTTGTGGATGGCCACAACCTTCTCATCGATGACGCCCCTCCTGAGGCGGTCCAGGTCTGGGGCATCGGCAGGGCTGGAGCAGGCAGAGCCCGTGGAGGAGTAGGAGAGAGCTGGGGATGGGGCACTGCAAGCCGGGGACTGGTGGCCAGAGCTGGGGGACACGTTACTGGGAGAGCGGGATATGTGACCACTATAGGGGGAGCTGGGGTATTTGAGTTTGAACTGGGCGTGGCTGTCCAGGGTAGGGGAGGGGTGACTGCCATCCTTTAGAGAGGTCTCCGAGGCTGCAGGGCTGTTGTAACCAGAGCTGATCTTCTGCAGGGAGGAAGAGCGGGAGGGAGGTTTGGGTCGTGGGGAGGACTGGACACGGACACTGGCGCTGCTGCTGGGACGGCTGAAGGCGCTGGTCTCTGAGGAGCGGAAGGCAGAGCTCCTGGCTGAGGTAGCTCCAGCTGCAGTCCCCTCAGCCCCAGCCCGTTGTAAACTCCCCACCGCCCGCAGGTGGCTCTGGGTCTCCTCCAGAATCTTCTGGGCCAGCTCCTGGGGGTCCAGAGGGACAGTCTTCTCCTCCTGGGACTTGACGGTGCTATCTGTCTCAGTGCTGGACTGGTCCGACTCACCTGTGTCTGAGCTGCTCACCTTGCCTGGCACCTTCTGGAGGGGAGGGTTGGGGCTGGGAACCAGGCTGGTCTTGACCGGGGAGGTGGGGGTGCTGACACTGCCTCGAGACGACACAGACACCTGGTAACCCCGCCCAGTGCCCGAGCTGGAACTACTGACAACACCCCTGCCCCCACGGTGGAGGTGGCGCTGCCCGTGACCCGGAGGTAGAGGCAGGGAGTCACAGTGGCTTCCCAGAGGCTCACTGCTGATGATGGAAAAGCCTTCATACTCCTCGTCATCTCCCCGGCCCACACCTGCTGCTGCTGCAGCCGCCCCGTGAGGAGAGGAGCGACTGCGGGGAATGTGCAGGTGCTTGTGGGCAGAGAAGTGTGCTGTGGCCCCACCACGCTGTCGATGGCCCAGGAAGTCACACTCTGATTTGGAGGCAAAGCTCATGGTGGAGGCCACGGAGCTCAGGCTGTAGACGGAGATGGCGTCTGAGGCCAGACTGTCCAGGCAGGGTGGGGAGAAGGGCAGGCTGGGGTAGCCCAGTGGTAGGGGGTTGGAGACAAACTGGGCCGAGGCCAGAGACTCCAGGGAGGACGAGCTGTCCAGGCTGAGACGCTTTGGCAGCTCTGTGGAGTCTGGGAGAGACGGGGAGAGCCAGGGGGAGGGGGAAGAGTGGGAAATAATTGTATGGGTAAACATGTTATGGTATAGATTAATGTATCATGTATCAATCAACTATAATCATTAATCACTGTGTATCTACAAATACAATACATACCAAACAGTGCCAGCAGGGACTGGAGGGCAAAGTGCATGGTGCGGCGGTTGGCTTGCTTGCCCGTCTTCAGTACCACCTCCTCCTGACCCACCTCACACAGGTCAAATCCTGCACACACAGGACAGTTATTCTACCAACCTAGCATACATACAGCACACATACCTGCCTAGCATACCTGCCTAGAGCACATACAGCACACATACCTGCCTAGCACACATACAGCACACATACCTGTCTAACATACATACAGAACACATACAGCACACATACCTGCCTAGCATAGATACAGCACACATACCTGACTAGCATATATACAGCACACATACCTGCCTAGCATACATACAGCACACATACCTGCCTAGCATACATACAGCACACATACCTGCCTAGCATACATACCTGCCTAGAGCACATACAGCACACATACCTGACAAGCACACATACAACACACATACCTGTCTAACATACATACAGAACACATACAGCACACATACCTGCCTAGCATACACACAGCACACATACCTGCAGCACACATACCTGCCTAGCATACATACAGCACACATACCTGCATTCATACAGCACACAGCATAGATACAGCACACATACCTGACTAGGATATATACAGCACACATACAGCACACATACCTGCCTAGCATACATACAGCACACATACCTGCCTAGAATACATACAGCACACATACCTGCCTAGCATACATACAGCACTCATACCTGCCTAGCATACATACAGCACTCATACCTGCTTAGCATACATACAGCACTCATACCTGCCTAGCATACATACAGCACTCATACCTGCCTAGCATACATACAGCACTCATACCTGCTTAGCATACATACAGCACTCATACCTGCCTAGCATACATACAGCACTCATACCTGCTTAGCATACATACAGCACTCATACCTGCCTAGCATACATACAGCACACGTACCTGCCTAGAACACATACAGCACACATACCTGCCTAGAACACATACAGCACACATACCTGCCTAGCACACATACAGCTGCTCCTACTACTGACAAATTAGGAAATTATATCCATTTGATAATTATTTTATTGATATACTGTATCTCACCTAGTGCAGCCAGAAATTCATGGCAGCCTGGCAGTCTCCAGAGCTGCACACTGATGGACACTTGGATGGGCAGCAGAGAGAAGTCCTGCTCCTTCTCCCCTGTCTGAAGCTGGACCAGCACCTGGTGGAGCTGGAGGGACAGAAGAGGAGAGAAATACAGGAGGTCAGACAGGAGTAAAGGAGGAAGCTATATACCTTTAACTGGTCTATACCAACTTTTATGGACCTGAGTTGTTGATGGGATCAATTGCTACTGACAGACCAAGAGGATATACTTTTTAAGTAGTGAAGTAGAACAAAACTGACAAATGTGTGATGCTTGTGCTCAAGTCAACTGTTTTCCTCCATACACCAGTGTCATAAAATGACTTCCACCATGCCCATCTCTGTTGTGGCAGATGAATGTTCATTTTTGGCAGGTTTAGTAACTCTGCCTCTGCCCTTTGACCCTGTTGATGTTAGTTCCCAGGGGATTGGCTCTTCAGCCTATCAGAACTACAGTAGCTTTACTGTGGAGCGTGGCCCAGGGTGATTTAGATTAGGAGGGAACCATCTCCTCCTCTGTGGGATTTTAACACGTGACCCCCGGGCCACACTCACCCTCACTGTTTAGGGATCCCCGGGCCACACTCACCCTCACTGTTTAGGGATTATTCAGCCTGGAACAGAGAAATCTTTGTCAAACTGACCTGAAGTAATGCCACCACTTGATTAACATGCCCTCTTCCCTTTCTCTTCTCTGTTCATGCTCTGTTTGTTTATACGTGGAATGTTCATCCTTTCATCCTGACCTTGAGTGAACCAGGGTTGTAAACCCAAGAACACTCATAATGCTGCACTGCCCAGCAGTGGAATGTTGGCCCAAACAGCACTATAAACTTGGAGCTAGTAGAGGTCAGTAACTGGAACTGCATGAGACATGTTGAAGTTTCATTTATTTGCACCAAAGAAAAGAAGTGATAGACAACAATACAGATAAAAACAAATAAAGCTGAGATTGGGATTGGCTTATATGAAAATCACACCACAAGAAAACTACATACAGTACATACTGTAAGTGCTAAAGAACAGAGCGTGCTTCACATGCATTTAATCTATTGCTCAGTTAAAGTTGATGCAAGAGGATTGTGCTAGGTGGTTTAAAGCAGCAGTGAAATGGAGAGGGGTGGGATGGGGTGTAGAGGGGGAGGGGAGGCACACTTACCATTCCCACCATATTTTTAACAGCCTTCAGACCGCAAGTTAGAGACAGGGGCAGGAGAGAGAGAAGAGCCTTTTAGTGCATGCATACATGACAGGCCATTCACAAAGAGAAGAGGAGACCAGGTCCAATTGGGACAAAGGGCACACAGGGAAACAGAAAAACACAACTGATGGGTAGTGTGTCATACATTAGACACATATTACACAAAACCATTGAATCACCATGCATAGTTGCCTATGCGGTGTGATGTCAGGAATACCTCATGTATCATACATGCTTGGAATGTTTCAAATGTTATGGTCACCACCAATGTTGAAACAAAAGCCCAAATCCCTTTCTGGATGGATGGCAACAACAACTGCCCGAGTTACACCAGGAACGCACAATCCCTCCATCAGTGCTCAGACAGTCCACAATAGGCTGAGAGAGGCTGGACTGGGGGCTTGTAGGCCTGTTGTAAGGCAGGTCCTCACCAGACATCACCGGCAACAACGTCACCTATGGGCACAAACCCACCGTTGCTGGACCAGACAGGACTGAAAAAAAGTGCTCTTCACTGACGAGTCGCGGTTTTGTCTCACCAGGGATGATGGTCAGATTTGCGTTTATCGTCGAAGGAATGAGCGTTACACCGAGGCCTGTACTCTGGAGCAGGATCGATTTGGAGGTGGAGGGTCCGTCATGGTCTGGGACGGTGTGTCACAGCATCATCGGACTGAGCTTGTTGTCATTGCAGGCAATCTCAACGCTGTGCGTTACAGGGAAGACATCCTCTTCCCTCATGTGGTGCCCTTCCTGCAGGGTCATCCTGACATGACCCTCCAGCATGACAATGCCACCAGCCATACTGCTCATTCTGTGCGTGATTCCCTGCAAGACAGTAATGTCAGTGTTCTGCCATGGCCAGCGAAGAACCCAGATCTCAATCCCATTGAGCATGTCTGTTGGATCGGAGGGTGAGGGCTAGGGCCATTTCCCCCAGAAATGTCCGGGAACTTGCAGGTGCCTTGGTGGAAGAGTGGGGTAACATCTCACAGCAAGAACTGGCAAATCTGGTGCAGTCCATGAGGAGGAGCTGCACTGCAGTACTTAATGCAGCTGGTGGCCACACCAGATACTGACTGTTACTTTTGATTTTGACACCCCCTTTGTTCAGGGACACATTATTCAATTTCTGTTAGTCACATGTCTGTGGAACTTGTTCAGTTTATGTCTCAGTTGTTGCATCTTGTTATGTTCATACAAATATTTACACATGTTAAGTTGGCTGAAAATCAACGCAGTTGACAGTGAGAGGACGTTTCTTTTTTTTGCTGAGTTTATTTCTCAAGCAAGCTAGGACTGTGTTGGAGTGGTCTGAGTGGGTAGGGGTAAACTTAAAACTAGTTGTTACTGGCAGAGAGGTTTGGGACTCTCTTTGTTGAATTCATTCATGAATGAATGATTGAATGAAACAATGAATTAATTAAATTGTATTTTAGTGTCAAATCTCCAGTTGGCAACCCATCCCTTAAGGAAACAATTGACACATAGACAAACATTACAATGATTCACAGCGATAATTCAGTCAGTGATACCTCATAAAGAATGAAAAACAAAAATCTAGACATAATAGTAGATAAGGTTATCCAAGCAATAATAATAGCAATAATAATAGCAACAATAATAATAATAATAATAGCAATAATAATAGCCCTAGAGCAGTAAAAAGTAAAAATAAAATAAAAACAACAGTAAACATGACAGATCTCTATGACAAGGCGCATCATTCACCCAAGTTTCGTCAAGATCGGGCCAGTGGTGTCTGAGATATATTGTGTGACTATCGTATGTACATTTCATTACTATAGCTCTCCTCTCCTTTTGGGACAATCAGTACAATTTTGTAAATGTCAGATCTCTAAGCCAAGACGCAATGCTGTCTGATATATCGCGACTATTGTAAGAACATTATAACAGACGGAGACAGATCCACAGTCCCCTCCCCGATTTCATCATGGGGGACAATACATACAGACAAATAAATACAGTAAAATGAAACGTTATTGGTCTATTACACAATGTATCGCCTGGTGATGTCACCAGGCAGGCTGAAACGCCACCCATACAAACAGGCTGATTAAAAGGTCCTGTGTAGATTGTATTTTCAAGCAACAACTATCAGGAAATAACTCTCATACATTTCTTCACACTTTTACAGTGTTATTTTCATCAGCTGATGTACAATATGGTACAAAATACAGGAACACTGAATTTTGACTGCACTGGGCCTTTAAGGGCTCAGTGCTCCTGAGTGGCGCAGTGGTCTAAGGCATTGCATCTCAGTGCAAGAGGCGTCCGTCCCTACAGTCCCTGGTTTGAATCCAGGCTGTATAACATCCGGCCGTGATTGGGAGTCCCATAGGGCAGCACACAATTTTCCGTAATTGTAATTAAGAATTTGTTCTTAACTGACTTGTCTGGTTAAATAAAAGTTAAATAAAAAAATATATATATATAAAAAAATGAAGTAAGTCCCCAGCGGCTCAGATAATGGGAAGAGTCAGGTTTCTGTTTCCTTCATAACACACAATGTCTCCCTCTTTGGAGTTGCAAGACACTAAATGCTACACTCCAGTTGTGAGCAGTAACACTGTGCTGCTGTGGTGCTGGGGCCTACCCGGTTGATGAGCTGCTCTCCTGCCTCGGAGGCGGTGATGAGTTTACACAGGGCTTGGAGAGCTGGGGGCGGTAGACCTGGGAGACAAGATTAAAGCACATGGTTCATTATTCAGCATTCTTTCAAGCTGCATTTAATATACCATACATTCAGTAGAAGAGTAAAAAACTGGTTATACTATCTGTGTGTTGGTAAAAAGCACACAAAGCCACCTGATAAGCAGTATTGTAACTTTTGATATTCTATAGCAGAAAGATGGAGGCCCAGTTCATGTTTGGAGCTGTTCTCCATCTCACTGTCCTATCCCCAGTCCCATGTCCTCCTGCCAAGGCCCAGTGCCTACCAAGTATTGACTGCAGGGTGGTGCTACACTGCTGCAGCCTGTCTCCAGGGTCTGCTGTAGGGAAGAAGACAGCAGCAGGGATGCCGGTGCCAGCCGAGTCCAGGCGGAAGCCCACAGCGGTCAACAGGGCATGCCAGCCTGGGACGCCCCCCACCTTGTTCTCCACACTCTGCTGGGACGTGTACATGGAGTTACGCTGGCCGTTCTGAATCCTCTGGAGAGACTTCTCCACCTGATGGGGACAGGGGGATTTAGACTAATGTAAGTGTGTGTGTGTGTGTGTGTGTGTGTGTGTGTGTGTGTGTGTGTGTGTGTGTGTGTGTGTGTGTGTGTGTGTGTGTGTGTGTGTGTGTGTGTGTGTGTGTGTGTGCGTGCGTGCGTGCGTGCGTGCGTGCGTGCGTGCGTGCGTGCGTGCGTGCATTTGACCCTCACAAGGTGCAGTAAGACCCGCAGAGCATCCCGTGCTCTCTCTGGATACTGTAGGATCTCTGCTAGTGCCTGGCCAATCAGGGACGAGGGGCTGTTCAGCTTCACATCATTACCAATCAGCATGTAGCCTGGACAGACACACCCACAAGATCAACAGGAAGGAGAGGAAAAGAGAGATGCAGACAGTGAGAGTCCAGTTGGGTAAACAGAAAGTAATTATGACACAATTGGGAACATGGGTGAACTGGGATCTACTCAGTTGGAGGTGACAAACCAAGCCAATCTGATTGTGTGGAAGTAGGTAGAATGTCCCTAACCTGCCCAGTTGGAGGGGTGGGAGTCCTGAGTGTGTGGAAGTAGAATGTCTCTAACCTGCCCAGTTGGAGGGGTGAGAGTACTGAGTGTGTGGAAGTAGAATGTCTCTAACCTGCCCAGTTGGAGGGGTGGGAGTACTGAGTGTGTGGAAGTAGAATGTCTCTAACCTGCGCAGTTGGAGGGGTGGGAGTACTGAGTGTGTGGAAGTAGAATGTCTCTAACCTGCCCAGTTGGAGGGGTGGGAGTACTGAGTGTGTGGAAGTAGAATGTCTCTAACCTGCCCAGTTGGAGGGGTGGGAGTACTGAGTGTGTGGAAGTAGAATGTCTCTAACCTGCCCAGTTGGAGGGGTGAGAGTACTGAGTGTGTGGAAGTAGAATGTCTCTAACCTGCCCAGTTGGAGGGGTGGGAGTACTGAGTGTGTGGAAGTAGAATGTCTCTAACCTGCCCAGTTGGAGGGGTGGGAGTACTGAGTGTGTGGAAGTAGAATGTCTCTAACCTGCCCAGTTGGAGGGGTGGGAGTACTGAGTGTGTGGAAGTAGAATATCTCTAACCTGCCCAGTTGGAGGGGTGGGAGTACTGCTTGCTGCTCTGGACAGTCTTCATGGCGTCTGCGAGGGCAGCGCTGGCCTTGGTCCCGTTGAGCAGAGCGGTGTAAAAGGCATGGACGAACACTTTGGAGGCTGACACAGGAACAGGCCACAGAGACACCAGGACACACTGGGCCCCAGCAGCCAGGAAGGCCCTGGTCAGACCTACCACACCGTCTGCTGTCACCTTACTGCTGGACTCCTGGTATGAGCTGTAGATAAGATACACACACGCACGCACACACACACACACATACACACACACACACACACACACCACCACCACCACCACCTGGTTTCATAACCCTCTATCACCAATACGAGACTACTGCTCTGTCAACTATATCTTTATCTACCACAGCATAACTATCAGTGGATAACAGAGTGGACATTTTGTTATAGAATCCGGTTCCCCCCTCTCCAGGACCACTTGAAATCAGAGGTGTTCCACATTAGGCCAGCCGCCCCTCTCCTGGTCCACTCACCCCAGCACCACCAGTTTGACAGGCAGCCTCAGGTCCAGTATATCAGCAGCGGTGAGCAGGAACTCCTGCAGGGGAGGGCTGTCACAGATACTCTCCGCGTCGCTCCCATCATCCTGCAGGTGCAGGCTCTCTGGGATGGTGTAGCTGCTCCCAAACGAGCCCTTCCTGCCCTTGCCTCCACTGCCTCTCTTCCCGCCCCCTGCCCCTCTCCCTCCAGTCCCCACACCAGCCCCTGCCCCGCCGGGTATGCTCTCTGGGTTGGGTGTGAGCACCAGGGCGGCCAGCTTCCAGGAGATGTGGGTAGCGAAGTGGGCACACTCGGCTTGGGTGAGGGCACTCATCACCCTCTCCTTGGTGGCAGAGGATCCAGCCAGTGGATGGCAGCCCAGCAGCTCAGACACCATGAGGGCCTCCTCCTCGGCCGAGGGCATGGGCCCCCACAGCCAGCGGTCCATCACAGAGGACGGCAGACGAGGGTTACCCACCACAGCTGCCATGGACACGCCACCACAGGAAGCCGGCCCCGCCCGCCGAGAATGACCCTGAGGACACATTGAGAAAGGCCAATGATGACGATGATAGAATGTAACAGGGGCTTGACAGTGGTAGTAACAGCAATAAAAGAAGTGATGGCATTCAAACAAAAGCCAAGGATTCTGACCTTGGAGCTGATTCCCAGACCCTGGATGGAGGGCACGGCGATGAGGCTGAAGCGTTCATACAGGTACTCATTAGAGGAGCTGCCCTTCAGCAGGGCGAAGGGGATGAGGTACAACTCCCCCTCCAATACCAATATCAGCTGTCTGTGTCTACCTACGGGACCACTGGAATGCATCAGGCCCTGGACAAACAGAGACAGGGAGTGATGAGTGGTATTGATATTGGACTTACTATAGTATAAACACTTTCTCTCTCTGTCTTTCCTCCTCCCCTCTCTATAAAATGCACACACACACACACACACACACACACACACACACACACACACACACACACACACACACACACACACACACACACACACACACACACACACACACACACACACACACACACGTCATATGCTCACCCCTTCCATGGGTGCGATGAGCAGGTCGTAGAGGGCACGGAGAGGAGGTTTGTTGAGGTTGCTGGGTCGGCAGGGCAGAGAGGAGCAGCCATCTTTGGCTGGGGACACGGTGTTACTGAACAGGCTAGTCATACTCTGGCAGCTCCTGCAAAACACAAACACAACGGTGTTCATTTCAGATGGCACAGCTATTCACACTGGCACATAGGCATAGTAGTTCTAGGCAACACACACACACACAGACACACACACACACACACACACACACACACACAGACACACACTGAGAGTACTAGAAATTGTCTTTCTGGTTGAGGAACTGTGCCTAGAGCCAGCCTGCCAGCAGAGTGCTGCATCGGAAGTGCCCCCTGGTGAGACAGCAGCAGTTCCTGTGGGAAATGTATTAATGGCACAACAATGTACTGTAGTATGGCATGTAGAATGTGATATAGCACAGCACACTAAATAAAATCAATTGTGCATTTGAGATAATATAAATTTCCACTAGATGGCGATGTGTGACTGTAGAACTGTGGAGGGGAGTGTAGCGTGAGACCTCTGGACCTGACAGACTCACTGCAGGAGAGAGAGAAAAAGTGACACCTCCCCTGCCTCTTTCTCCTGCCCCTCTCTCCAACTATCTACACAGCTACCTGGCATGAAACTAACGAAAGCTTACACTGGAAAACTTCCAGCAATCCACCCAACATGGATGACACTCATTTTGTTCTGCTCACTATTGAATATGTGCACAAGGCTTTTATGTCGCAGCACCTTGCCTGTCTGAGCTCGACAGCTGTAAGATGCTCTGCTGCTCAACATTAGCAGTCTTGCTGAATACAAATGCTATGTGCGCTGTGCAATGAAGAGAGAGTGATGGCTCCCTGCTTGGGCAGATGTGCTGTGCGGCACGCTGAGAGCTGCCGTAATGGCCGCTGTGGGTAGATGAGCCTTCCGCTTTGTTTACACACAGCCAGGCTCAGGCTCCACGGGGCACACTACTATTGCTATCAATCTGCTGTAACAACCAGCCTCCCCGTCTGGCCCCCTCAGCCCCCCTCTCTTCATTCTGCCCTCCTGGTGGTACCCCTGGGCCACAGGCTCTCCTCCAGTCTGCCAGCTCTCTCCCAGGCCTCAGAGGGAAAGCCAATAGTTTGTTAGTCTGACAGGAGGAGCCTGAGAGGAAACGAGGGTTGAGTGAAGAAAAGGGATAAAAAAAGAGAGAACGGTTGACCAAGAGAAAGGGGAATGGTGAGAAGGAAAGGCTAAAAGCAGAAGGCTAGGAGGTTAAGGGTATGCTCACTGGCTCTTTTATCTGGGTGCAGGTTGAATGGAATGCCTGTCAATGACAGGGACATACAGGAAGCAGGTTCCAACTCTCAGTGGATTCAGTCATGTAATACTACTGCACCAATAAGGCTGATAGCCACCCAAAGGTCTCCTTTACTGCTATTCAATGTCTAGGAACATCTGATTGAAGAGCTCTGTTATTCTTTACAAAGTGAGATTACAGAGTAGGTCATCTCTTCTGGACAGACGCACGTACATTACATAGTATTGTAGCATCTGTCAATAGACTGTGGGATGCGACGACTAACTATGTTCCGGTGCATTTTTTTTGCCACTGATCATTTGGACGAATCACGATTTCGGAAGGGGAGGGGACAATTGGGCCATAGACTTGCCTGTAACTTGCAAAGTGAGGGGGGAGGAGCTACCGCACTGTTTCCGCTCCTCGTTTTAGTTTATTTTCTAACACGTTTCCCCCCAGAACTTAATCGAGCATCTGATGCAATTACACAACATTTTAGTTCTGGGTTTCGAAGATGACAGATCAGGTGACTTTTCAATCAGAAAAGCTAGCGCCTTCATATTTTGACTTTGTAACTCTCTTCAGAGATAGATGAGGTTAAAGATCACGTCAGACATTCAGACACCTTTGACTTTGTAGCTCTCTTCAGAGATAGATGAGGTTAAAGATCACATCAGACATTCAGACACCTTGCCAGGAACTCTGCAATCCTTCGTTCATGCTCAGAATCCCTGTGTCTTTTACCTTGGTCTTTGTACTATTGTTGATACATCCTTCATTTAAATGTTTTTCTCTCCTAATACAATCTATTCTCGGAATAAAAAGTCATTAAGAGAATGATACGTCAACAGTCTAAAACTCACACAGCAAAGGGACTACGGGAAAAATGAGCAAACAATAAATAAATGATGAGAAATCAAATAAAAGAGAAGCCTTGATAGCCACATTTTATATTGATATCAAAACCTCAAGATGTATGGCTTGAAAGGACAATGAGCCTTTCTTAATTTTCCTTTGTTTTAGTGAGATTGACCAGTGGCTCTTAAACACAAGGGGCTTTATGATTCAGATAAAAGAATGAGTGGATTATTACCGGCAGCCCATTAAAGAATGACTGGATTATTACCGGCAGCCCATTAAAGAATGAGTGGATTATTACTGGCAGCCCATTAAAGAATGAGTGGATTATTACCGGCAGCCCATTAAAGAATGACTGGATTATTACCGGCAGCCCTTTAAAGAATGAGTGGATTATTACCGGCAGCCCATTAAAGAATGACTGGATTATTACCGGCAGCCCATTAAAGAATGACTGGATTATTACCGGCAGCCCATTAAAGAATGACTGGATTATTACCGGCAGCCCATTAAAGAATGAGTGGATTATTACCGGCAGCCCATTAAAGAACGACTGGATTATTACCGGCAGCCCTTTAAAGAACGAGTGGTTTATTACCGGTAGCCCATTAAAGAATGACTGGATTATTACCGGCAGCCCATTAAAGAAGTGGGTGGATTATTACCGGCAGCCCATTAAAGAATGACTGGATTATTACCGGCAGCCCATTAAAGAACGAGTGGATTATTACCGGCAGCCCATTAAAGAACGAGTGGATTATTACCGGCAGCCCATTAAAGAACGACTGGATTATTACCGGCAGCCCATTAAAGAATGACTGGATTATTACCGGCAGCCCATTAAAGAATGACTGGATTATTACCGGCAGCCCATTAAAGAACGACTGGATTATTACCGGCAGCCCATTAAAGAATGACTGGATTATTACCGGCAGCCCATAAAAGAATGACTGGATTATTACCGGCAGCCCATTAAAGAATGACTGGATTATTACCGGCAGCCCATTAAAGAATGAGTGGATTATTACCGGCAGCCCATTAAAGAATGAGTGGATTATTACCGGCAGCCCATTAAAGAATGAGTGGATTATTACCGGCAGCCCATTAAAGAACGAGTGGATTATTACCGGCAGCACATTAAAGAGGCTTAATGGGCATTGAGATCCAATTACAGCTGGAATTACCCTCTCATCAAAGAGAACCTCAACTGGAGATGAGGACAGGGAATACGACCCAGACAAGAGCACACACGCACAAACACACACACACGCAATTTAAACACACACGCACTTAAAACACACACATACACTTAAACATACAGACACACATCGCCAATCAGTAAAGTGCAAACACATGCACTGAATGACAAAGTGATACTAATGCTAATTAACTCTACCATGAACACAGACACACTCAGTCAAATGTATATACCATCATAAAATCACATACTGTATGCACATCTGGGATTCAAAAACAATTATAAACTGGGTGATTCGAGCTCTGAATGCTGATTGGCTAAAAGCTGTGGTATATCAGACCGTATACCACGGGTATGACAAAACATGTATTTTTACTGCTCTAATTACGTTGGTAACCAGTTTATAATAGCAAGAAGGTACCTCAGGGGTTTATGATATATGGCCAATATACCACGGCTAAGGGCTGTATCCAGGCACTCCACATTGCGTTGTGTTAAAGAACAGTCCTTAGCCGCCATATACCACACCTCCTTGTGCCTTATTTCTCAAATAGACTCACACATGATATAGTTCATGGTCATGTAATAGTCTTATGAAGGCAGGGAGCTGATAATGGCTTTTCCAACTCTGCAAATTGAATAAGGAGGATTCACATGCTTCTGAGCTGGCTAAACAAAGGAGAAAATACTATTTTGACAGAAAGCTAATATTCGAATGAATTCCCCTACCTAACAGGATCCTGTCCCCCATCAGATAGCTCTCTTATTATGGGAATGTGGGGGAATTAGAGATGAACGTTTAAAGGCTCTCTTTCTCCACTGGAGTCCTCTAACTAACTGCTCTTGGAGGTCAGTGTCTCACACAGTGTCTGTCTCACCTGTTGAACAGGTTGTTTCTGGACACCATGCGGAGGAAGCCTGTGGGGTCAGTCACAGAGTTGAGTTTGTTGTTGAGCTCCTCAAACTGCTGGTCCAACAGGTCCCCTGCCTCACTCTCTGTCTCACTGCTGGAACAACCCCTGAGAGAGCGAGAGAGAGCGAGAGCGAGAGCGTGAGCGAGAGAGAGAGAGAGAGAAATTATACTGTTAGACATGCCTGCATGCCCACACACACACCTGCTCACACATACACACAGACACGCCCAGCCCAGTTTCCCAGGCATGGTCCAGAAAGAGCCCTGACAGGAAGCAGAGTTAAATCCTCCCTTTTATATGCTGCTAATGCTGATCTAGCCAGCACCCAGCAGGGAGTCTGTTCTGTTACTCCATCCTCTACCCCCTTTCTATCTACACCCCTTCTCTCCCCATACACCCCTCTATCTATCCATCCCCGCCCCCCACTTTTACCCCCATCCCATCCAAACCGCTTCCATTTTCCTCTGTCAGCTCACTGCTCTCATCGGTCCCAAGTTAAACCATGGGAACTGGTGCTCTCATCTAAAATCTCTCTCATTCTTTCTCTCTACTAATCCATATATTCGCTGTAGCCTCTCTCTGAGATCCATTCCCATGAAGGCCCCTCTCTGTCCACATCTCTCTAACACACGGCATGTGCAGTAACACGTGCTAGTAGGTGGTGAAGTTACATAGAGTACTGTACAATACAGGTCAGAAGGTATGGGAAGATGGGCAGTGGGAAAAGAGATAGAGTCTATGGTAGACTGGTTTTATTATTGAGGACTGAGGAGACACATTCTTCCCAAATATGGATGCTACTGTGGAGTTAATACCCCTCCCTCTCTCATCCCCCCTCTGCCAGTCATCCTTTTTCTCGGTAATAGTACTCTCTCTGTTTCTGTCCCCCTCCCACTTCCCTCCTCTGTCCCCCTCTCTACATCCTCTGTGAAAAGTAAATGGGGCAGTAAGTGGTGCCATATTGTGGCTAGCCAGGCGTAGTGGTGTGTGGGCTTCCTCCCATTGGAGCAGTAAATGACTCAGTAATGGGGCAGGAGGGCACGGCAGGCTGGGGATTGGCAGGGGGCACACTGGATGGCCACTAAAGGCTGAATCCTAATTTGAAAACTTGAAATGTTGCATAAATCAAGCCAAATGTACAGGCAACTGCCAAAAGAACGGGAACACTTGTGTAAATAAGGGATACAAAGTATATTGAAAGCAGGTGCTTCAACACAGGTGTGGTTTCTGAGTTAATTAAGCAATTAACATCCCATCATGCTTAGAGTCATGCACTAAAATGCTGGGCAGGCCATTACTGAAAACTGGAAAATAACAAAACATTTAGAGGAACAGAAACAGGAAGAAAGTGATCTCAACTGTGCCGGTACAGAACGGTATATTAAAAGCATGAGAATTGGTTAATAACATCGTTATCAGTTCTGGTTTAATACAATTCAGTCCCACAAAAAACAGCAACAAAGTGTCTATACAAAGTCCTCACTCTGTCACAGAAACGTCTTCCCCTGTCTGCCTGACAGCTGAAAATCTTTGCCAGTGTGTGTGTGCTTTGTTCCGGCTTCCTGCCCCCCCCTATTTTTTTGGTTGGAACAACCACTGGTTCCAACCAGTGCCCTGAAGTAAACCTGCAGTTTGATTGCTCACTTAATTTATTTGTCAATAACTTTTCCTTTTTCAAGGTCACTTCAAATTACACATAGTCCGTCTAACAAGACTCCTCCCACCACTGCATATCACTCCATCCATTTCCCTCTGTATCTCTCTGCATTCCTCATCTCGTATATTCTTCCTCTCCTCTGCCCTCAGTAACCTGTCTGCTGTGTTTTCCTGTCTCCCAGTCCCAGACAGTATTTGTTAAGTGAGTCCAGTGGGCATCCAGAGAGCCATTATTCTGTCTCATTGGTTCCCAGTGGGAGCAGAGAGCAGTTGTTTAGACAGATATCGGGGTCCTGTCATCACACCATGCACTCGGGAGAATGACTCCTTGAGACTGCATACAGAACAGCATCCCTCTATGTGCATCAGCCAGTGCCCACTCTATAGCATGCATGGTATATTCTGAGCTCCAAGTGGTGGAGGTGTGCGTGTGTGTTTGTGTGTATTACCTGCTGTAGTAGGATTCTACTCCCAGGGCCTCCCGAGCACTGGCAATATGCTGCTCCAGAGACGAGCCGCTGGCCACACCCCCTCCCCCGCCCTCATGGAGGTCTGGTCCGCCCTCTGTCACGCCCTCTCCCAAGTACACCTCATGGAACTTCAGGATGCCTTGGAGAAAGAGAGAGAGAAAAAGAAAAGGAGAAAGAGATTATTGTCAACAAGTTAAACGTATTGGTCATATCACAATGGGAAAATGAATAGCACTACAATAGACTATGTCATGATGCACACAGCACTAGTGGACTTAGTCCGCTACAATGAAAGTGTAATAAAACCAGTTTAGCCGTCTTCAGCCCACCAAACGTGTTAACAATAAGAGAACATATGTAGAGATTGCACGCTGTAAAACTAAGTTACGCTACATTTACTAGCACATCTGCAGAGCAAAATGAATAAACAAATAACGTTCAATAAAATATAAGAGTGGCTGCCTGTGCCATCTGCTCCGTGCCATGGGAGCTGAGATGTTAGAGGAGAAGGGAGGGAGGAGGGGGGGGGGACTACCACAGCAGTGGTGGTGGTAGATACTGAGTGTGGGGGTTGAGTTAGGCTTGGAATATGTTCACATCTGTGAGTTGGCAGACAGGCTGTACACCAGTTCATTTATTAGAGGAGTCCCTTTACTGATTAAGGGTTCTTTTACCCAGGTCCTGTGCTATGTATATACCTGTGATTGCCAGGGGGAGAGAGACAGAGCAGAGGGCTGATTACAGGAATGGTGACCTCAGGCAAGAGGCAGCTCTTTCAACCTTTCATTTCCCTCTGCAGTACGACACCTGTCTATATTACTACTATTAGACACGTCAGCCTTGGCTCTGGATTTTATCAACCCGATCAAGACTGGTGGGCGTGTGTTATTATGACTCACAGCTTTAATTCACACTTTGTCTAGTAGGGCTAAAAGAGAAGCACAGGCTAGAATTCTCCCTGGCAGCCAGAGCTGTCAGTCAGGCGAGAGCTATGACTGGGCTTCAAAGCCCCCTCTATTCTCTTTGGTGCCCCCTCTAAAGCCCCCTCTATTCTCTCCCCCAGGTCTTACCTGCTCCTGGAGCCAGCAGCCAGCTGTACAGGTACCCAGCAGCCATGGAGAAGTAGAGCACCAGGGCCCTCTGGCTGTTCACCGTGTCCAGGATGTGCTCCACTGTGACTGGGGTGTAGGGGTCTGAGTCCTGCTGGCCTGTCTGCCTCTCCACCAGCAGGTCAGCAAAGGCCCGCGTCCGACCCCGCTCTGCCACTGCCAACGCCTCGTCATGGTGGCCTGGACAGCAGAGGGTCAAAGGTCAACGCTAGATTTTCTAGCTATCAGAGAGCGAACATGTACAAATGTTTAGTAGTATAAATATTTTGCAACAAATAGGTAAAGATAGGAACGCACATGAAAAGAAAGTAAGAGAATAGCAGACAGAATGAAAGAAAGAGGGAAGGACGGTGAGAACGGAATGCGGGCAATGGATCGCGTAACAATACCTAGGCTGACAAGGACCCTCTGGAGTGCCTGGTAGGAGGAGGTCTGCAGGTCAAACAGAGAAAGTTTGTAGTCGGTGCTGTGCTGGGCCTCATGACGAATGGTCTCAAACAATGCAGATGCTCGGTAGAGCTGCAGGACAAATAACACAACCACAGATAACGATCAGTTACTGCATAGTACACCCACTGTTCACTGTTCACTCCATGAACAGTGAAGAGAGATAAGAGCTCAGACATAGACATGCAGTGGCAGAAAGAAGACACTAGATGGCAGAAGCCCTCCTCAGTGTAAATTATATTTGATATGAGCACATCTCCCTCAGCTCCCTCTCTTAAACACAGCTCTGATATTCAACACAGCCACCCTCCCCTCTCATCTCATCCACCCAGACAAGAGAGAGGGAACTGAAGATGCTAAGCCATCGCCTGGGCTTCCAAAACACACAATGTCTTCGAGGGAAACAGTGTGTCCACAGAACACTATGTCTCCCTGAGCCCTCTCAAGACTTATTTTCTCTGTTCAGTCCCAGACACTATTAGGCTGGAGAGGGAGAAGGAAAAGGAGAGGGGGGAGAGGTGGGAGGGCAGACAGAGTGTGGGCGGAGGCTGTGCTGTGCTATGCTGCACACTAGCAGTCCAGGCCAGCCAGGAGTGCTGATTCATGGGAGTTGGTATTGATTTCCTATTCCTCCTCTGTTGCCAGGCCTTTAAGATGACTGAGAATGTTCCACCTCCAACTCCAGTCTGTAAGAGGCCACCATTGACACGAAACTACGCACACCAACCATTCAGATAGATGCTGCCCTGGGACTGGCACATGGAAGGGATGGAATTGGAATGAATCAGGTATGTATGTGTGTGTGTGTGAATGGTGAGGTGGTTACACCTAGCCAGGTCTATCCCCAAGGTCAGCCAGTAAAGTATATCAGACAAGAGGAGAGAGGGTGAGAGAGAGCAGAGTGTGGTTGTGCAGCCTTAGTGCTTGTTGTCCTGGCTGATTCTGCTGATAGGGCTGCAGGCTGATTGCTGGGCACACAGACATCCCATTAAGAGGGAAACGAATTTCCCACACTGGCTCCCCATTGGCCTAACCTCACCCAGCACAGATTAAAAGAAAACAAAAAAGTGCTGTGTCCGCAATGTCCTACCTACACGCTGTAAAGCTAATATCAAACAGGGGTATAGGACATTTACACTGAGTGTACAAAACATGAAGAACTATTTCCATGAAATAGCCTGACCAGGTGAATACAGGTAAAAGCTATGATCGTTTATTGATGTCACTTGTTAAATCCACTTCAAATCAGTGTAGATGAAGGGGAGTAGACAGGTTAAAGAAGGATTTTTAAGCCTTGAGACAATTGAGACATGGATTGTGTATGTGTGCCATTCAGAGGGTGAATGGGCAAGACAAAAGATTTATGTGCATTTGAACGGGGTATGGTAGTAGGTGCCAGGCGCACCGGTTTGTGTCAGGAACTGAAACGCAGCAGTTTCCTGTGTGTATCAAGAATGATCCAACACGGGCGCGGTTTCAACATGGCTACGTAAAGATGTGTTCCGAGGCATCTTCACTAAGATTTGATACTTTTATGTTTGAACCTTTTATCTGTCAAAACGAGAAGACACTTTGCACACCTACTGGCTCTAGCAACATTTGGTTGGCCTTCTTGGATATGTCTGGAACCGGGAAAACGAGACGAAGTGGTAAACAAGAAGACACAACAAAGACTAGCAACAAGATGGCAGATGCTAACGTTATGGAGATATTATTCACCATCCACGCAAAAATGGCTACATTACGCTCGGATGTCATGACCAAACTTCGTTCCACAGTGTCAAGTCTAAGAGCTGAATATATGACAGAAGTCCAGTCAACTATCGCAACACTATCGCGACAGAAACCCCAAAAATAAAGGATATGGAAACGTCGTTGACCGACATCGATAAGCGGCTTACCAAATTGGAGACCAAAAACGACGAGCTTACCTCTGAGAACGTGAAGCTAAAAGTTAGTCTAGAGTAGTGGTTCCCAAACTTGTTTACAGTCCTGTAGCCCCTCAAACATTCATCCTCCAGCTGCGTACCAGGGTCAGCACACTCTCAAATGCTGTTTTTTGCCATCATTGTAAGCCTGCCACACACACACTATACGATATGTTTAATAAATGTAAGAATGAGTGTGAGTTTTTGTCACAACCCGGCTCGTGGGAAGTGACAAAGAGCTCTTATAGGACCAGGGCACAAATAATAATATAATAATAATCAATAATTTTGTTCTTTATTTAACCATCTTACATATAAAACTTTATTTGTTCATCAAAAATGGTGAATATCTCACCACAGGTCAATGAGAAGGGTGTGCTTGAAAGGATGCACATAACTCTGCAATGTTGGGTTGTATTGGAGAGAGTCTCAGTCTTAAATCATTTCCCACCCACAGTCTGTGCCTGTATTCAGTTTTCATGCTAGTGAGGGCCGAGAATCCATTCTCACATAGATACGTGGTTGCAAAGGGCATCAGAGTCTTAACAGCGCGATTTGCTAAGGCAAGATACTCTGAGTGCAGTCCAATCCAGAAATCTGGCAGTGGCTTCTGATTCAATTCAATTTTCACAGAACCGCTTGTTGCAATTTTGATGAGGCTGTCTTGTTCAGCTATCAGTAAGTGGACTGGAGGCAGGGCATGAAAGGGATAACGAATCCAGTTGTTTGTGTCATCTGTTTCGGGAAAGTACCTGCCTAATTGCGCACCCAACTCACTCAAGTGATTTGCTATATCAAATTTCACATTGTTGATAAGCTTGAGTTCATTTGCACACAAAAAAAATCATACAATGATGGAAAGACCTGTGTGTTGTCCTTGTTAATGCAGAGAGAGAAGAGCTCCAACTTCTAAATCACAGCCTCAATTTTGTCCTGCACATTGAATATAGTTGCGGAGAGTCCCTATAACCTAAACTCAGATAATTCAGGCGAGAAAAAATGTCACCCAGGTAGGCCAGTCGTGTGAGAAACTCCTCATCATGCAAGACGTCAGACAAGTGAAAATGATGGTCAGTAAAGTCTCTCAATTCCAAAAAACGTGTCAATACTTTGTTCCTTGATAACCAGCGCACTTCTGTATGTTGAAAAAACGTTACATGGTCGCTGCTCATATCATTGCACAGTGCAGAAAATATACAAGAGTTCAAGGGCCTTGCTTTAACAAAGTTAACCATTTTCACTGTAGTGTTCAAAATGTCTTTCAAGCTGTCAGGCATTCCTTTGGCAATAAGAGCCTCGGTGGATGCTGCAGTGTACACAAGTGGCGTAGAGAGTAACTGCTTACACGCACGTACGTTACCACTCCACTATGTCTCCCTGTCATGGCTTTTGTGCCATCAGTACAGATACCAACACATCTTGACCACCGAAGTCCATTTTATGTCACAAAGCTGTCCTGTACTTTAAAAAATATCCTCTCCTGCTGTCCTGGTTTCCAGAAGAGGATGTCTTCCTTAATTGACCCCCCCATAAACGTAACGGACATATACCAGGAGCTGTGCCAGGCCCGCCACGTCTGTTGACTCATCCAGCTGTAGCGCATAGAATTCACTGGCTTGTATGTGAAGCAGTAATTGTTTCAAAACATCTCCTGTCATGTCACTGATGCGTCGTGAAACAGTGTTGTTTGATGAAGGCATTGTCTGTATATTGTCTGTTTTTTTTGCCTTTACCCCAGCATTATCCCAGCCATATCCGCCGCAGCAGGAAGAATTAAGTTCTCCACAATAGTATGGGGCTTGCCTGTCCACTCAGTAGCTCATCATATAAGACACTTTTAACACCTTCTTATTAATGGTATCTGTTGCTTTTATACATGTCTTACTCGAAAGTCGTCTTAATTATTACTGAAAAAACTGCCGTGGCTTATTTTACAAATTAGCTTGTTTTGTTTCTAAATATCTGTGCAAGAGTACAAGGCTTCATTGAGTTGTGAGATAGTACTTTTGCACATAAAACACACTGTGGCTGAGGAAAGACACTACTCCCAACATAAGTGAAGGCCAAATCAATGTAGTTCTCATCATATTCGCACCTCTTTGATGGTCCAAAGTCCCTGTCTGTTGTTTGGTGCTTTCCCGGGTACATACGGACCGTTAGTGGAATTCCGGCTAGAAAGTAACGGTTAATGTGATTGGATGTTAATTATTTGACGTGGCTTCCTGTATTTGACATTGTGTTGTTACAGTTGAAGTCGGAAGTTTACATCCACTAAGGTTGGAGTCATTAAAACTTGTTTTTCAACCACTTTGTTAAGAAGAAACCACAAATTTCTTCTTAACAAACTATAGTTTTGGCAAGTCGGTTACGACATCTACTTGGTGCATGACACAAGTAAATTTTCCAACAATTGTTTACAGACAGATTATTTCACTTACAATTCACTGTATCACAATTCCAGTCGATCAGAAGTTTACATACACTAAGTTGACTGTGCCTTTAAACAGCTTGGAAAATGGCTTTAGAAGCTTCTGATAAGCTAATTGACATCATTTGAGTCAATTGGAGGTGTACCTGTGAATGTATTTCAAGCCCTACCTTCAAACTCAGTGCCTCTTTGCTTGACATCATGGGAAAATCAAAATAAATCAGCCAAGACTTCAGAAAATAAGTTGTAGACCTCCACAAGTCTGGTTAATCCTTGGGAGCAATTTCCAAATGCCTGAAAGGTACCACGTTCATCTGAACAAACAATAGTACACAAGTATAAACACCATGGGATCACACAGCTGTCATACCGCTCAGGGAGGAGACGCGTTCTGTCTCCAAGAGATGAACGTACTGTGGTGTGAAAAGTGCAAATCAATCCCAGAACAACAGAAAAGGACATTTTGAGGAAGTTAAAGCTTGATCACAAATGGGTCTTCCAAATGGACAATGACATACTTCCAAAGTTGTGGCAAAATGGCTTAAGGACAACAAAGTCAAGGTATTAGAGTGGCCATCACAAAGCCCTGACCTCAATCCCATAGAAAATTTGTGAGCAGAACTGAAAAAGTGTGTGCGAGCAAGGAGGCCTATAAACCTGACTCAGTTACACCAGCTCTGTCAGGAGGAACGGGACAAAATTCACCCAAGTTATTGTGGGAAGCTTGTGGAAGGCTACCCAAAACGTTTGACCCAAGTTAAACAATTTATAGGCAATGCTCCCAAATACTAATTGAGTGTATGTAAACTTCTGACCACTGGGAATGTGATAAAATAAATTAAAGCTGAAATAATTCATTCTCTCTACTATTATTCTGACATTTCACATTCTTAAAATAAAGTGGTGATCCTAACTGACCTAAGACAGGGAATTTTTACTAGGATTAAATGTGAGGAATTGTGAAAAACTGAGTTTAAATGTATTTGGCTAAGGTGTATGTAAACTTCTGACTTCAACTGTATTTCGCTGAACACTAGATGGTTTCATTTAATTTTTGGCAGTGAAATGAGGGAACTCAGGCGAGAAAAAAACCTCACCCAAATGTATAGCCCTGTTGGAAAATATAAATGGACTGTTTGAAAATATATATACACTACCGTTCAAAAGTTTGGGGTAAAGAAAAGCACATTTTTGTCCATTAAAATAACATAAAATGTATCAGAAATACAGTGTAGACATTAATGTTGTAAAAGACTATTGTAGCTAGAAACGGCAGATTTTAATGGAATATCTACATAGGCGTACCGAGGCCCATTATCAGCAACCATCACTCCTCAGCAATGTTCCAATGGCACGTTGTGTTAGCTAATCCAAGTTTATCATTTTAAAAGGCGAATTGATAATTAGAAAACCCGTTTGCAATTACGTTAGCACAGCTGAAAACTGTTGTTCTGATTAAAAAAGCAATAAAACTGTCCTTCTTTAGACTAGTTGAGTATCTGGAGCATCTGCACTTGTGGGTTCAATTACAGGCTCAAAATGGCCAAAAACAAAGACCTTTCTTCTGAAACTTTATTAGATGAATATACTTAGACTGTGTGTATTGGGTAAATGTTGTGAAATTGTTAGATATTACCTTATAGACATTGCTGCACTGTCGGAACCAGAACCACAAGCATTTCGCTACACTAACAACATTTACTTAAGTACTTTACACCACTGGCCTTTTATGAACCAATATAACTGATGATTAACATTACATTTATCTGACATTTTCACACCATGACAGTTGCACATGTGCGATTCCTGAAATGACTCTCACCATGTCTTCCCCCCTGGGCTACGTTCACCCTCACTGATAGAAGTTATGAGCTGTAAAACATCAAATCCATTCCATTCCATCTATTATTCCCATATCCTCTCCAGCAGTGACAAAATGACACCATGTATTCTCGCAAATCTGATTGAAGTGTCGTCAGGTGAAATCTCTCCCCCACAGAGAACAAGACGTAACAGAGTGAGGGTATTAAAACACATTTGTGTTTAAATGTGGATATAGAGGAACATGGGTCCAAGTCATCTCATTCCAACAGTACGGATGATGTATGAATGTCATGTGCAGTAATACTGCGTAGTGGGACATAGTGCGCTATGTAAATCAGCCCTGAAGTGGGTCAGGGTATTTACCAAGGTCATATAGCTATACCACCAGCAGTACCACCCTCCCTGCTTCCTCATGAATAATCATCTCATCCATACTCTGAGAACAACTACGTCCTTTCCTTTTTCCAACAACAACGCACCCTACAATGACTGGAGAAAATATACCAAGCATTACTGAATTCACTGGGAATGAACTGGGGTGTGACAAAATACTGTTGCTTTGGCTAACATCTGTTTGACAAGGTAAGCCTGAGGGGTATGGGGATAAGGTCCTTGTACTAGATGTTGACAGAGAGGAAAGAGAGAAGATAGAGTTTACAGATTCAGGAACTGGATAAACTGAACAGAATTGAGTTGTGTTCAAGCAGATTTGTCTCCTTTGTCTCTCTCTCAATTAAATTAAATTTGATTCAAAATGAATTTTATTGGCATGGGAAACATGTGTTTACAATTCCAAAGCAAGTGAAATAAACAAACAAAAGTGAGGACACAGTAAATATTGCACTCAAAAAGTAAAAAAAAAAAAAAGACTTTTCAAGTGTTATATTATCATCAGCTATGTACAGTGTTTTAGCAATGTGCAAATACTAGTACGAATAGTAGGGGATCTAAATAAACAGATACATATTTGTGGTATGTACAATGTTGTTTCTCCTCTCACTCTCCCTTTTCCCCTCTCTCTCTTTCTCAGAATGACAAATGAGAACAACATGAATAACTGATGGCAACACAACTAAAATGGTGTGATGATAACAACCTTTTTAAATCTTAAACAATCACTTAAACAACCTTCCTTTCGCTCCCTCCATCAGGCCATCTTCTTCCCTCATCGCTCCATAATTTTTCACTTACCTTCTCCTCCCTTTCTATACATGATCTCTCTCGACACATACAGATGTGAGTGTGTAAGTGTAACCCTGTGTAGTGTGTATGCTGTGTGTGAGGATTTTTACCTGGTGCTGGGCCTCCTCCAGGTTCCCACTGGCCCACAGAGACAGCCCCAGACGATGGCGGATCTTAGCCTCGTCCTCACGCCGAGCCAGCTGCTCTGCCAGTCGTAGGCCTGGAGAGGGAGGGAGGAAAGAAAGAGAGAGCAAGAGAAATAAAGAGATAGAGAGAGGGATTATAAATAATTTAGAGCTATGGTCAGGCACTCAGGTATCGTTCAGGGTAACAGATGTAAGCATAGCGTGGTCCTGATATTCTGACAGTGAACAGGCTTGAATATTTGGCCTCAGTTGTAAAAGTACATCTCAGTCTGGGGCTCTCTCACTCACACACACACACACACACACACACACACACACACACACACACACACACACACACACACACACACACACACACACACACACACACACACACACACACACAGTAAGAGGCTGTTAGGGCACTAATCTGGGTACCTAGTAATCAATGGTAAGGATCGAGTGGCTGAGCAAACACAAACACACACTTAATGCTTCTGTATAAAGGATGTGCAGGACTAACCAAACATAAGAGGTTTAATAGCGTGTAGAGACAACACTTCCGTACTCTGTCTTCGATTACACGCTCATATATTAGAGCAAAGACCCAACACATATCATCCACTTAACCACACACACACTGGAGATACAAAACACAGAGGATAGATACATCATCTCTTGAAACTCTTTGTGTAGCTCATCACACTGGTCCATAAACTTCCTCTGAGATTCAGCTGAAACACAGGGATATTTTTCCCGTGTTCATTTAGCGTGGCTTTGTCAGATCAGCTGTTGAGAATGCTGTTTGTTTTCCTGTTTCAATCCCTCAAGCGGTGATGCGTATGTCACATTGTTGCATCTGTACTCAGCCTGCCTGCCGACTGCTTGGTTTCACCCAATTACTGTGATGAAACAGACAGTCCACGGAGGGAAATGATGAAAAAGGACAAAGCACTTGGCCACATGTCACATTTGAGGTGCTAACAGCACAGCACGCAAGCTGGGCTTTGAATTGGGCTGCTGACCATGCAAGGCTGTGGATACTAGGTTTATATTAGGTAGAATGATATAATGTATCGTTTCTATTCTTCTGTGACCAGTGGGAAACACGTTTTGGTGTGGGGGAGAAAATGGGCCATTATACACTATATATAGAAAAGTATGTGGACACCCCTTCAAATGAGTGAATTCGGCTATTTCAGGCACACCCGTTGCTGACAGGTGTATAAAATTGAGCACACAGTCATGCAATCTCCAGAGACAAACATTGGCAGTAGAATGGCCTTACTAAAGAGTTCAGTGGCTTTCAACGTGGCACCATCAAATGTCTGCCCTGCTAGAGCTGCCCCGGCCAACTGCAAGTGCTGTTATTGTCAAGTAGAAATGTCTAGGAGCAACAACAGGTCGGCAGCGAAGTGGTAGGCCACACAAGCTCACAGAACGGGATCGTCTGTCCTCGAATGAAACACTCACTACTGAGTTCCAAACTGCCTCTGGAAGCAACGTCAGCACAAGAACTGTTCGTCGGGAGCTTCATGGAATGGGTTTCCGTGGCCGAGCAGCCACACACCATGCGCAAGATCACCATGCGCAATGCCATGCGTCGGCTAGAGTGGTGTAAAGCTCACCGCAATTGGCCTCTGGAGCAGTGGAAACGCGCTCGCTGGAGTGATGAATCACGCTTCACCATCTGGCAGTCCTAAGGACAAGTCTGTGTTTGGCGGATGCCAGGACAATGCTACCTGCCCCAATGCATAGTGCCAACTGTAATGTTTGGTGGAGGAGGAATAATGGTCTGGGGCTGTTTTTCATGGTTCGAGCTAGGCCCTTTAGTTCCAGAGAAAGGAAATCTTAACACTACAGCATACAATGACATTCCAAATGATTCTGTTCTTCCAACTTTGTTACAACAGTTTGGGGAAGGTCCTGTTTCAGCATGACAATGTCTTCGTGCACAAAGTGAGGTTCAAACAGAAATGGTTTGACGAGATCGGTGTGGAAGAACTTGACTGGCCTGCACAGAGCTCTGACATCAACCCCAATGAACACATTTGGGATGAATTGGAACAGCGACTGTGAGCCAGGCCTAATCGCCCAACATCAGTGCCCGACGTCACTAATGGAAGCAAGTCCCCGCAGCAATGTTTCGACATCTAGTGGAAATCCTTCCCAGAAGAGTGGGTGGAGGCTGTTATAGCAGCAAAGGGGGGACCAACTCCATATTAATGCCCATGATTTTGGAATGAGATGTTCGATGAGCAGGTGTCCATATACTTTTGGTCATGTTGTGTATCAAGCGGCCCTCGTCTCACTCTCTCTGCGTTTCCAGACATTCCTGAGAGCGTGACCAGGAAGGAATACCCAACCTCGTATTCCACCAGGCCCCCATGGTTGGGGTCAATACCATTTAAATTCCAGTCAATTCAGTAAGTAAACAAACATTCCAATTCTTCTCAATGAGGAACATTTGAATTTGAATTGAAGTTTGGTTCACTTTTTGAATTGACTGGAATTGAAATGGAGTTGATCCTCACCCTGCCAGGCCCAGCAGCACAGCAGCACAGCACACATCTCTCCCCAGACATCTGCACTGCTCTGTGAGTACACCTTCAGAGAGGCGGGCGTCTTTGAAGCCTGCAACACTTCCCCTCTCTCCTTAAGGGCTCAGACACACCAACAGTGTTTGCTGGCCGAGAGTACTTAGCACCTCTGAACGTAATTTGCAAACCAATAATTGTAGAATTGTGTGAAAAATGTTGGCAGTCAAATGTCTACAGCAGGTGGTCCCTAAAACACTCGCTGAATGATCAACAGACGAACGTGAGATCCACAATCGGTGCAATGTGTGTGAGCATTAACATTCCCCCATAACCCCAACTCCCTCTCTGCCCTCTTTCTCCCTACTCCAGCTTTCTTCCTTTCCTTCAGAATCTCTCTCTTTCTCCCTCTCTGTGTGTGACCGGACTCCTCTAGTCTCAGTAGCCCATTTCATCTTGACATCACTAGCAGGGACAACTCAGGTCTCATTAGTGTCAGGAGCTTGAGAGAGAAAACGGATTGAAATCACCCTTCTCTCTCTCTCTCTCTCTCTCTCTCTCTCTCTCTCTCTCTCTCTCTCTCTCTCTCTCTCTCTCTCTCTCTCTCTCTCTCTCTCTCTCTCTCTCTCTCTCTCTCTCTCTCTCTCTCTCTCTCTCTCTCTCTCTCTCTCTCTCTCTCTCTCTCTCTCTCTCTCTCTCTCTCTCTCTCTCTCATGATGATGCTTCAAAGGCAATTGAAAAACCTGCATGTTTTGCATAACGCGCCAACAGATCCATTGATGACTTGATAGCTACTGCACTGCAAACTGCCCTATCCCACCTGGACAAGAGGATTACCCATGTGAGAATACTGTTCATTGACTACAACTTGGTTTTCAACACGACAGTGCCCTCCAAGCTCTTCAATAAGCTCAGGGCCCTGGGACTAAACCCCTCCCTGTGCAACTGGGTCCTAGATTTCCTGACGGGTCGCCCCCAGGTGGTGAGGGTAGGCAACAACATCTCCTTCACGCTGATCCTTAACACAGTGGCCCCCATGGGGTGTGTGCTCAGCCCCATCCTATACTCCCTGTTCACCCACGACTCCAACTCTAGAGTGTCACCAGTGTCTGGTGGAAAGCAGACTGAACCAGATTTCCCTCTAGAATTTTGCCTGTGCTTAGCTTCATTACATTCGTTTTTTATCCTGAAAAACTCCCCAGTCCTTAACAATTACAAGCATATCCATAATACTTTAGTGCCTTGTTGCAAACATGATGGATGTTTAAGAATATTATTCTGTACAGTCTTCCTTCTATTCACACTGTCAATTAGGTTAGTATTGTGGAGTAACTACAATGTTGTTGATCCATCCTCAGTTTTCTCCTTTCACAGCCATTAAACGCTGTAACTGTTTTAAAGTCACCATTGGCCTCATGGTGAAATTCCTGAGCGGTTTCTTTCCTCTCCGACAACTATGTTAGGAAGTATGCTTGTATCTTTGTAGTGACTGGGTATGTTGATACACCATCCAAGTTATTCATTTCACCATGTTCAAAGGGACATTCCAAGTGTGCTGTTTTACCAATCTCCAATAGGTCTCCTTCTTTGCGAGGCATTGAATAACCTCCCTGGTCTTCGTCATCAGAGATGAGGTAGTCATAAAAAAATCTGGTTAAACACTATTATTGCACAAAGGAGTGAGTCCATGCAACTTATTATGTGAATTGTTAAGCACATTTTTACTTCTGAACTTATTTAGACTTGCCATAACAATGGGGTTAAATACTTATTGACTCAATACATTTCAGCTTTTCATTTTTAATCCATAAAAAAAAACAAAAAAAACGACACTTTGACATTATGGGGTATTGTGTGTAGGCCAGTGATAAAATATATCTCCATTTAATACATTTAAATTCAGACTGTAAGACAACATAATGTGAAAAAAGTCAAGGGGTGTGAATACTGTGTCTGAATCGCGTCCTCTCTCCATCTCTTTTCACATGCTTCCCTTTGTGTTCTCTTCCCTAACTTCTGTGTCACTCTCATGTCGTCACTGTCAGTGTGACTGTCACTATGTGTGCATTTGGTGTGCCCTGCAGGCACAGTCACATAGTGGTGGCTGAATGAGGAAGTGATGGTGGCTCTGTGACTGGCTACACTATGAAGAGCAACTAGAGACCACTTTAATGGCTGCCTGACAGCTGGTGAAGAGATTCACTACAGCTCCGGGGGCCCATGCACCCTGTGACTTTACACACACACAGGCTTGCAGCAGGGCGATACACACTCCTGTATAAATACACACACAAACACAAGGCATTGTGACTGTAAAGAGAATAAAGCCTCACAAAGTGTTACCTAATTATAAATGATATGATGAAAATACTGCAGGCATTAAATCTGCTGTGTCTCTCACACACACACACACTGCTGAAGTCACATGCTGTCACTATAGGCACTCGAGTGGAGCTCCTTTCCTAGGCCTCCTTCCAATTAATATTTTTCAGGATGTGAAAACAAAAAAACAAGCGTGTGGCATAAAAAAAAAGAAAAAAGGAAAACAGAAGCAAAAAAATGTGCCAACTTTTTGGTCTGGGTAGGTTGGCTAGAAATAATTGGCTGTCAAGGATAGGAAAAGTAGTAGTGTGCTTTTTCAAAGCTGGACTAAAGAACAATACAAGGACAGAGTAGGGGACAGTAAGAGGACAGGGAAGAGATAGAGTGGCCTGCCTCCTTTGTTTCCATTAAAACCCAACAAGCAGGGCTGGAACAATGTCTAGGTCACTACAAGCACTGGTGGCTTGGAGGAGAGGAGATGATCATTCTCCCTGTATGCAAACAGGCTTTGGGGAGTAATGCCCTGGGTGTGCCTCTGCATAACGGCTGCTAATGGCACTGATGGCCACGCCCCCTACAGCTCTCTCAGAGTTCTGTAAGCTGTTTCTTGTCAAGTCCTACCTATGACAAACAATCCCTACACTCTTATTGACATAATGAATTTTAGAGAGCCAAGGCTGCAGCTTTTCATTTCGCCATCATCTGTAGAGGACAATGAAGCGTGAGAGGCAGGACTCTGCCAGCCACAGTGTGAGAAAAGATCCTTTGGCAGCTCATTTGAAGGGGGATATAGGTGTGAAGAATTGCAGTCTGTAAACATGCTAAATGCCTCGGCATGCAACACAGGGATGAGCTCACACACACACACACACACACACACACACACACACACACACACACACACACACACACACACACACACACACACACACACACACACACACACACAGGCAACTATACTCACACAAAAAAATCCTCACACAAGCTAATAAAAAACAGATGAAAACACACAGAAAAAATGTAGCATTACAAAATATAAGCTTTAAAAAAAATGCTGCTCTTGGTAGAATTATACTTGGCTCTACTTCAAGATAATTCATTCCTGTCAGATATATATTCCATCTTCGTTGGAAGCTGTCACAGCACCATTCATGTCACTAAAGTCTACATATCTATATGAGTATCCCCCTTCCTCCTATTCCCCAACCCGCTGCTCACCTTCCTGCAGGTACATGACAGCCTGTGAGTAGTTCTGCAGTGCGTGGTGTGTCCTCCCCAGACTGCCGTAGGCTAGGGTCTTGGCCGCCAGGTCGTTGGTCTGAGCTGCAACACTCAGATGCTGCTCCTGGAACACCACTGCACGCTCATAGTTGCCTAGCGACTCGTAGGTGAGGCCCAGGTTGCCATAGGCACGGCCCTGTCTGGCGGGCCTGCCCGTCTCCTCTGCGATCTCCAGGTCACTCTGGTGGCAGCGCAGGGCCGTCTCGTACTCTCCCATGGACTGGTAGACCACGCCCAGGCCACAGCTGGCGTCGCCCTCTAGTGGGCGGTCCTGGGTGTCACGGGCGATGCCTAGCTGGCGCTCCAGACAGGAGATGGCCTGTTCATAGTTCCCCAACTGGCTGTGGAGCGCCCCCAGCTCCCCGTAAGCCTGGGCCTTCCCTCCACACTCCCCCAGCTCATGGGCCACCACCAGACGCTTCTCAAAACACACCAGGGACTGCTGCAGGTTACCCATCGCCCTGCAGGGGGAGACACAGAGTGGCTTAATGAGGGAAAGTCAAACAGTAGGGGAAGGATGGAGATATGCAGGGTCAACTGGGCAGACTGGGACAGAGATGGGATATATTATATGCCTACTAGAAAGGCCCGTAATTGCCATCTGCTCCTCAATATGAACAAACAGACTCGTGCCACAGAGACTGTGTCCTCCAAGTACACTCCTCTCACAGTAACCTTGTTCCTCTCTCTGCTTATCTCCTATCAGGGGGATAGTAGAACAGCTATGATCTAATCTGCACATATGGCCACACTGTGCTATTACGGAAGAATGAGAAACACACATCACATTTGCCATTTGCCAAGCTCTGCATCGTTTCAGTGGGAATGAATATTCAGATACCCAACAAAAAGCACGGCAGATGACTCTCGGAGGACTGTGTGTGTGTGTGTGTGTGTGTGTGTGTGTGTGTAGAGGAAGAGAAAAGGGGCTGCAGGGGAATGAAGCAGGGTTGATGGGTTAATGATGCAATGGGTTGGGGGGTGCTAGATAATATAATTCACCCTCCACTTGGCCTAGATTAGAGGGATGTCACATGGACGATACAGGTTCTGTCTCTCTCTGTGAATAGGCCTACACATCAATAAGACCTGCATTTAAACCCAGGTTTTGTTCTCTTGAACACTGCACAGAAACCCTGCAAATAGACAATTTTTACATTCACAGGCGGAGCAACAACTACCGGATGTCGCTTGAAAAGGACCATTAAAAGAATAAAAGGCTTTAGCTTAATTAATGTTCTCTTTTAAAGAGAGCTCGTTCACTAAAGGCTATGGGAGAGAGAAAGAGAGAGAGAGAGAGAGAGAGAGAGAGAGAGAGAGAGAGAGAGAGAGAGATAGTTAGTGAGGAAGGTAGGAGTCTGATGTACATTCTTCACCTCTCAGCTCATGCATGGCTAATGCAGGGTTCTGTCTGATTGTTATGGTGGCATGTTGATGATGCACAATAAGGGGACAAATCATGTCTGAAATGAGGATTCCATTGCTGCTGCCGTGTTTTGTTTCACAGCGTATTCTCACAGGATGTTATCAGCTCTCAGACACACACAGGGGAGAGAGAAAGAGAAGAAAAGAGTTGTCTTGAATTAGCTGCAGTTCCCCCGGTTTCAGACGTCTGTCAGACAAAGCCTCTTTGCATACCGATCAGCTGGGGGCCAGTAGGCTCAGTGCTGAAGCAGCCAGCACCAGCCTCACTGAGCCTCCCGATCCACAACACCGACCGTCGAGGTGTCTCTAAACTAGGGTGGTCCTGGAAATGGAAGCGCCAACACAAGCAGGAAAACAGCAGCGGGCACAAAAAGAAAAAAGATTATGCAAAGCAGGATTACTATGATTATTAGTAATACCCAGTCAAAGCAAATGATCTGTCACCGCAACAACCAGAGGAAATTGATATCGGCAACTTATTCAAAGGCAGAATGGCTTTCTGCTCGCAACGGTAGCTTAGGAGTGCATTTGAAATATGACGCCTTGCTGTTAAATGTTATTCAAATGAGAAAAATGCTAATTAAAGTTCTATATATACTTTCATCAGCAGTACTCTTCTTCTATGATTAAGATATTAGCTGTTCATAACAGGCAGTAAGAGATGTCATGGTTTTAGTGCTTTCATCCAACCACAGATTTCCCACCAGAGCTAGAGCAGGGTTTTTGTGCTGCAGAGACACCATGTATTCCCAAGCCAATCCTTTAGTGACACTTTAGTCCAATCACTACTTCAAGAAGAGGTCATTTGGACAGATGGCACAGCTTACCTAGAACACTATCTAAGTAACTCATTCAGTTAAAAAACAGGAGTCACTACAGGGCAGGGGTGCTCAACTACTATTTGAGAAGGTTCGGTCACACAAATGTCCTGGGTGGCAAAGGTCAGGATGGATATGTTCTTTATTGGCGAAGTAACAAACCTCCACGGATGCAACCCCAAACTGTCCACACCCCTCTTGCTGGCAGAAATAAAAGTTTTAAAGCTTATTCCTGCAATTCTACACATTTTGCCATGTTATATGTTATATGCCATTTTGCCATATGATACCTGAGTGACAAAACAAAATCAATGAGGCCCCCATGGGCACATAATCTAAATAAGCATAACTGACCTACTTAGTGACCTGATAGGGAGGTATAACCAATCATGTTACAGGTTTCTAAGGATGTCTAGTAAGGGCTACTGAGAGATGTCACTGACCTGTGTCCATTCCCCAGGCCTCGGTAGGCCTTCTCCTGGTCCTGCATCCGGTTAAGGCTCTGGGCCACAGACAGGTACTGGTCATAGTATTTAATGGCCTCTTCAAAGTCCCCTAGGGCCTCGTAACAGTCTCCGAGATTACCATAGGCCCTACCCCGGTCCAGCACGGCCTCGTTGCCACTCAGCTGCTGGAGGGTGGCCAGCTGCTGTTCCAGGTAGCCTATAGCCTCCTCCATCACCCCTACATTCATCTTGGTGATGCCCATGTTGCCATAGACCTGGGCCTCTACCCCGGGGTCCTTCAGTCTGCGGCCCAGCTCTAGCTGCTCCTCGTAGCTCTTGAAGGCCATGGCGTACTTCCCCAGGGCCATGTAGACGGCTGCCAGGTGGCCGTGGGCTTTACACTCCCCAGGCACATCGCCCAGCTCCTGGTACACCTCCAGCTCCTGGGTGTGGTAGCCCAGAGCCTTGTCGTACTTCTGCACCAGTCTGTAGGTGGCACCCAGGGCCGCGTAGGCACACGCCTCCATCCTGCGCTCCTTCACCTGAAACAAAGCACAGATAGGATTTCAGTGCATCAGCAAATATTCAACATCAACAGCCTTACATAAACAGCCTGCCTTGCAAAATCAATGGAGTGCTGGACTTACAGTATATAATGTTAATCTCTCTTACTGTATGCAGACAAAGTGGAGACCTTTCCTGTGACTATGACAGATTAAAAACAGGAGCCAGAGAATCTCACCTGGTGAGCCAGGGCCAGCTGCTGCTCATAGAATTGGATAGCCCCAGTCACGTCCTTCTTGCAGACAAAGATGTCCCCCAGGTTGCCCAGGGCTCTGAAGCGGGCCTGTGCATTATTAAGAGACTGGGCTAGAGAGAGCAGGTACTTCTGACACTCCTCTGCCTTGGTGAAGTCACCCAGAGCCTTGAAGGCCAGTCCCAGGTTACAGTAGGCCTTGGCCTGGCTCAGCTTGTCATGCAGGTCCTTAGCCAGAGCCAGGTCCTGCTCATAGTACTTGACAGCGTCCTGATAGCTTCCCAGGCAGTAGTGGGCGTAGCCCAAGTTGTGGCAGACTTTCCCCTCACTCTCCATGTCCTGGAGGTCAGGGGACAAGCGGAGGTACTGCTCGTAGTAGGGCACGGCTTGGGGGAACTCTCCCCGGGAGCAGTGGAAGTTTCCCAGATTGCCGAGGGCGCGAGCCTCGCTCTGGACGTCTCGCAGCTCACGGGCGATATTGAGGTGGTTCTGGTAGTGCTGCAGGGCACGATCGTGGGCCCCCAGGGCCTGGTAGGCCACGGCCAGGTTACCATGGGTGGAGGCCTGTGAGGCCCGGTCATTGACCTCCATGGAGATCTGTAGCTCCTGGCGGTGGTAGCGTACGGCCTGGTCAAAGGCCCCCAGCGCGTTGTAGGCATTGCCCATGTTACCGTAGGCCCGGCCCTGGGCAGCATAGTCACTGAGCTCCTGGGTGATGGAGAGGTGGGTTTTGTGGAGTTTAAGTGCAGTCTCATAGTCACCTTTCATCTGGTGGATAATGCCTGTGGTTTATGGAAAGGAGAGGAGAGGGAGGTGACAAGATTATCATCCCATTCACAAGAAATCAGGAGAGTTCACTCTGAGTGCCTCATCAGACAGCCACATTATGTAGAAAACAAATAATTTGATAGTTCAAATATGCTCTCAAACTGCAAACATTACACGTAAAAAATATGATCATTAAAATGGAGCACATTCACACAGCTTTATAATTACATCAAAATGGAATCATTAATTTCTTTTTAACTGTCCTTCATGATTGTGTCTTGGAAGAAAATAAGCAAAACCAAAAACTTTTCCACTGGGACTGAAACAACAGAGGGAGAATGAGAGAGAGAAATAGAGCGGGCAGAGACAATCGAAAGCTGAGCAAACAACTTCTAAAAAAATGAGATGAATGTAGAGAACCAATCAATAACTTAGGACTCTGTGCATTGAGCATTTTATCTGTTAGAAATATGATCCTCCTGAAAACAAAAGCTTTGCCCTGCAGCCAGCATGCATGTCCACACACAGCAGAGTGTCTTTCTATCTACCTTCCTTTCCTCTGAGACACACACTGGGCTTTGAGTCCCTCTGACTGTTGTCACCCGGCTTTCCATAAACTTATAATTAAACTCCTAATATCAGAGCGCTGTGGTTCCCTGGAGCGGGGGAACAGAGGAAGAGAGTAGGGGATGGCCGCAGGCTGATGGACGGAGCCAGAGCTGGGGAGGACAGCCCACCACAGGGTTAATGATCACTCACCATAGAGAGAGAGGAACATATGGAGGGGCCTGGCGTGGCGTGGTGGCGGAGCAGCCATTCATCTAACAGGCCTGGCTAACTGTGTCTCTTCTGCGTTAGCATCAGTGTGGGATAATGGGCCTGGGAGATGAGAGGAACCAGCCCCAACCCGCCGCACCACACAGAGGGCACTGGGATGGGGACTGGGCCAGCCTGGGCTGGGATGTGTGGGAAACAGGGAGGACAGGAGAGGGAGGCATTTATGAGTTGTGGTGGGAACTTGATGGTGCCATTGGGATTAGCTACCACCATGTGTGTGACTGTTTTCTGACTTTTCCCTACCAGAACTTTCCACAGTACTGGTGCATGCAGTGGCTAAGTAAACAGAAGGATACAAACGAAACAGCCAACTTAACAGACCCAAAATGACATGACTTCTGTAGCTGTAGATGTGGAGGCATGGCCATTAGAGTTGCCTGTTCAGTTAAAAGCCTTGTATTAGGACTTTGAGATGCCTGACTAGCAGCCCTGCCATTCTGTTGGTCTCTCGTTCGCACTTATACAGTTTCAGGATTCTCTAACACAGACCTTTTTCTTGGCTGCCAGATTTGGAGGAATAGAAGAGTAGTGGTTTAATTAAGCTGTGATAAAAATTCATTTGATTGATTGATTGATTATAAATACAAGTTCAGGTGAAAGAAGAGGTAAATATTTGATCTTGTTTGTAAATACAGGCATCGAGGAAAGGGGATTAACCACACAAGGTACATTGGATGGCAGCATAAAAATAACCTTTGAATAGGTTTTCTTTGATTTGCATAGCCCATCGATAGTGGCGTAAATAACCCCAATCCATAGATGGGCTCACTTTTATGATGATTCGCACACAGTTCCCTCACAGTTTTACAGTGGAAAGGAAACCCCTCCGATGAGGTGGATCAGTAGCTCAGTATTTGTTCATCTATGTGGTTCTGTCTTCAGGTTAAAGTGTCATAGTCTTACCTGGCCCAGTAATCATCAGGTCATCACCTGAAGGAATTAATATGCTAAGAATTCTCCAGAAAAAAAACAAGAGACAGGGCAATGCCTGGTACAGATACAATATGGATTATTAACATACAGTATATAGAATTGATAAACTGCTACTAACTCTATTATTATGACAAATGGTATAGGCATTATAGGCTTTTGACATTTGAGGTTACAGTAGACTGACATTGGCACCTCACATATCATGGACAGAGCCCAGCCCAGCCCGGGCTCAGAGCATGTTAACATTCACGGCAGGCTGGTCGGAGGAGCAATGACAACCTTTTCCCTCTTCAAAGTCATTGCCAAGATTATGCCCTCCCTTTGGAGCTTATCCCACAGAGGGTATAATGCCTATTGATGTATCACCAGCAAACATGGCCCCAGGCCTCCCCTGAGTCCCCTGCTGGAGGCTAAAATTGGAGCTGGAGCTGGGGCTTGAAGGCTGGGGTGGGGGCTGGGGAGAAAGACTGGAGTTGGAGCAGGAAGAGATGAGGACCATGGACTAGGGCTAGTCCTAAGGCTGTGCCCGGGGCCAGACAAGGGGTCAGAAAACAATCTCTGTCTCGTCCACATTGTAAGAGGATTACAAGAACCCCTGGGTCCCTGTATGATAGTAAATAATAGCTGTTCTGCGCCTCAGGTGGAAAATGGTGTTGGTACACAAACCAGATGGAGATGACGGAGATGGTTGGACAGCTGGATAAGAAATGGGAAATGATAGATACACTGATTTCAAATGACCCCACCAAGAAGTTATTCTTAGAGAAAGGAGAGAATGACTTCTGTTGATCCTGGTTATGCCCATGCAATTCACTTCGACTGCATGATAAGCATTTCTCTCAGACTGCACACTAAGCTTTGTTATGTTACATATATTGGCTATAGCCCAGAGGTTATTTGAGTCTGCAGCTCCATTATTCCCATCTGCACAGTGAGCACTTGAGACAATGACTGCAAAAAAGAGGGATCAAACAACAAGGAAAATATCCCTCCACTCATACACAAAATATCCCTCCACACGTACACAAAATATCCCTCCACACGTACACAAAATATCCCTCCACACGTACACAAAATATCCCTCCACACATACACAGACCTACTGTATCCAATTCACCACCACTCCGTATCTAAATACATTAAAAGGGGGGCGATGCGTTGTCACTTTGCATTACACAGGCGCTCAGTGTGAGAGGGAGATGCTGCAGTGATGACTCTGAGGCTTGGTGTCGTGCTCTGAGTAAATCACTGTGTCATTCTGTGCTGTGTGTGGACAGAGGCTGTTGTGGTCTGCTACACTGTGGAGCATTCTGCCAGCTGCTGGCTCTCTCTCTGCTGCTCTGTCCAGCTAAGAGGATTTCCACATCAATGGAGTCTCTGCCACTGTGCCGGGTTGATACCAGGGATAGAAGGAAGATGGCCAATCACCAAGCAGCCCTCAGCCCTGGCCTAGAATCCAAATTCTAGCTCACCTTCCATTTATGCCCTTGTTAACACAAGGGCTTGAAGAATGAATACAAAGCAACATATTCAATTGCTATATAAAAATCAATGGTCTAGAAAATTGCAGGACTAGCAGATGCATACTTGCTTTCTAGACCAGTGTTTCCAAACCCTGGTCCTCCAGTACCCTCAACAGTCCACATTTTTATTATAGCCCTGGACAAACACACCTCATTGAGCTCATTGAGGGCTTGATGATTGAAAACTGAGACAATGTGTGTTTAACAGTTTGATTGGTTTCCACATTGAACTTGCGGTGTGTAGTGGTTGTGTTTTCAGTTTACTGGCTTGATGCTTGGTCCAGAGTGGATAGATAATGTGGAATCAAGTGGAATCAGGTGCGCTTGTCTAGGGTAACAATAAAAATGTGGACTGTTGGGGGCACTGGAGACCAGGGTTGGAAAACACTGGACATCTAGATATTATACATGACTGGGTGTGGTGTGTGGAGACCTGTGGGGGGCGGAAGAGAGCTGGGGGAGAGGAGGCAGGCAGGGCCCTGATTGGGGGTGGGGTGTAGTGGGGTAGGGGTCTGAGCCTGGGTCTGGACTTAGGTACCAAATCCTCCCTCAGAAAACACACGTCTCTCACAGCCTGACAGACACGGTGAGAGAGACAGGAAGACGGAAGATAAAAAGAAAGGGGGATGGATAGATGGATGTGTGCTGAGTGGGAGGCCTGCCAACACAAGCACACACAGACAGGCCGCTGCACCCTCCACCCCTCCGCCTGCCTGCCTGCGGGCCCAGCTGGGCTGGCTTCCTCTCTGCTTTCTCCAGCTGACCCGTCATTACTTCTGGATCTATAATAGCTCTGGAGAGTTAGGTAGCTTATGTTAATGTCCAGTGTATTGAGCAAGACACTTTGGTTTCCGTTTTGTAAAGAGATAAAATGCCATTGAGGGTTGGGCTGAGGAAGAGGCGGGCTATACATTTACTAAATGCAAAGGGAAGCTTTAACGGTGCTGTTTGAGTTAATGGTGACACGGTAAATGCATTCATAAGAAATGCATACGGCACATAGCTATGCGTGGACGGTGGAAATGTGGGAGAATGTTTGAGCGGGCTTCCAGTCCAGTATTTGGCATGGTCCTCTGTCATCAGACTGGGCTGAAGGGGGCCAAGGAGAGGGGGAACTAACTGCTGCTTTTCCATGAACATTGATGTGGGCCAAGCAGCACAGACCTGCTACACTAGGAAGTCTCCAGGAGAAGAGAACAAGACTGGCATCCAATGTAATCACCTCAAACCCCCCTCCCCTCCTTCCACAGACAGTATAGTATCCAGGCTTTCCATTCATGTCCTTCCTGTCTGTGTGTCCTGAACCAGGACCATAGCATCTAGGCTTTCCATTCATGTCATTCCTGTCTGTGTGTCCTGAACCAGGACCATAGTATCTAGGCTTTCCACTCATGTCCTTCCTGTCTGTGTGTCCTGAACCAGGACCATAGTATCTAGGCTTTCCATTCATGTCCTTCCTGTCTGTGTGTCCTGAACCAGGACCATATTATCTAGGCTTTCCATTAATGTCCTTCCTGTCTGGGTGTCCTGAACCAGGACCATAGTATCTAGGCTTTCCATTCATGTCCTTCCTGTCTGTGTGTCCTGAACCAGGACCATAGTATCTAGGCTTTCCATTCATGTCCTTCCTGTCTGTGTGTCCTGAACCAGGACTATAGTATCTAGGCTTTCCATTCATGTCCTTCCTGTCTGTGTGTCCTGAACCAGGACCGTAGTATCTAGGCTTTCCATTCATGTCCTTCCTGTCTGTGTGTCCTGAACCAGGACCATAGTATCTAGGCTTTCCATTCATGTCCTTCCTGTCTGTGTGTCCTGAACCAGGACCATAGTATCTAGGCTTTCCATTCATGTCCTTCCTGTCTGTGTGTCCTGAACCAGGACCATAGTATCTAGGCTTTCCATTCATGTCCTTCCTGTCTGTGTGTCCTGAACCAGGACCATAGTATCTAGGCTTTCTATTCATGTCCTTCCTGTCTGTGTGTCCTGAACCAGGACCATAGTATCTAGGCTTTCAATTCATGTCCTTCCTGTCTGTGTGTCCTGAACCAGGACCATAGCAGGTCGTATTTACCTGTTGTTCACTAACAGACTACCTCCTGATTGGCCCGAGATAAATGCACCTTCTATGATTCGGTTTCCCTCGCTCCCTGTCTCCTTCCCCGTATCATTCTTTCATTCACTCTGACTGTTCCATTAGGCTGGATAAATTCCTCTGTAAATCCAGCCGCTGCCCTCCCGCCTTACAAAAAGACTAGGGTGTTTCCAACGACAACCAACCTGAGAGCTCTCCTTCTCTGACTGCCTCAGTCTGCTTCAGGACACATGGCTGTGTTCCTGTAGTGAGCCATATATCCAACCCCCCCCCCCCCCCCCCCCCCTCCCCCAAATCTCTCCTGCCCCAGTGACAAGATCCAGAATAGTGTTCTTTACGGTTCTGTTAGGCTCTGCTGTTGTTTGGTTGTGTTTCCTGTTTGATTTGAATGTGGCTCAGCATTAAGAGGTCCTCTGGGAGACAGGATGAAAACAAGTGATTGCTTAATTAAAACTCGTACCTCCCTCCCTGTTAATTTATGGAGTCGCCATTTCAAATGACTTTCTGAGATGCAAGAAAAAACAATGACCAGTTGGTTAGAAAATGATAGAGGGGAGGAGGGAGAGGTAGGAGATAAGGGGGTAACAACAACTTCCAAACAAACTTGTTAAAAACCTCTTTGAAGTGAATTGCAGGGAAAATAATATCATTTATATTCTGTTTCATGAATAACAGAAATGTGAGCTAAATGCGAAAGCCACCACTCGAGTCCTCTTCGAGATATTAAAAATTGCTGACTAGGGGGTAGGTTAGCCGGTTAATGAATAATAAATGGAGGCTGGAATGCAACATTTTCATATCCTTTATAGGTCAGCGTGCACTGAGCCAAGGCTCCTGTCACCGCTGGGCATCAGTGAGCCTACCAGCCTCAGTAATAAACATGTTGCCATCCCTGTGCTGAGCGGAGCGGAGTGCTAGCTGGCTACATGTTACCTCTAAGCCATGACAGGGGCCGCTCCACCCTCTCCACATTAACATAGATCATTAGAGAAGAGCTGAGAGAGGGGAATAAAAGTTCTGTGAAGAAACACTTTCTCTCTCTCAACATGTTCTCTCCCCCTCACTATACGACACTGTCATTCTTGTCCCTTTTCTCTTAAGCTTGTTAATCGTACAAGCTTGATCACGTCCTCGTTATGTAGATCAGGGGTTCCCAAACTTTTTCACTCGGGGCCTCCCTTCTAGCATTGGGGAACATTCTAAACCTAACCCCCCCCCCCCAGGGTTAAAGCTTATTTCCTGCAATTCTATAAATTTTGTCATGTCTAATGTCAATTCATGTGATATTTGAGTGACACAATAATTACAACCATATACAGTGCCTTGCGAAAGTATTCGGCCCCCTTGAACTTTGCGACCTTTTGCCACATTTCAGGCTTCAAACATAAAGATATAAAACTGTATTTTTTTGTGAAGAATCAACAACAAGTGGGACACAATCATGAAGTGGAACGACATTTATTGGATATTTCAAACTTTTTAAACAAATCAAAAACTGAAAAATTGGGCGTGCAAAATTATTCAGCCCCTTTACTTTCAGTGCAGCAAACTCTCTCCAGAAGTTCAGTGAGGATCTCTGGATGATCCAATGTTGACCTAAATGACTAATGATGATAAATACAATCCACCTGTGTGTAATCAAGTCTCCGTATAAATGCACCTGCACTGTGATAGTCTCAGAGGTCCGTTAAAAGCGCAGAGAGCATCATGAAGAACAAGGAACACACCAGCCAGGTCCGAGATACTGTTGTGAAGAAGTTTAAAGCCGGATTTGGATACAAAAAGATTTCCCAAGCTTTAAACATCCCAAGGAGCACTGTGCAAGCGATAATATTGAAATGGAAGGAGTATCAGACCACTGCAAATCTACCAAGACCTGGCCGTCCCTCTAAACTTTCAGCTCATACAAGGAGAAGACTGATCAGAGATGTAGCCAAGAGGCCCATGATCACTCTGGATGAACTGCAGAGATCTACAGCTGAGGTGGGAGACTCTGTCCATGGGACAACAATCAGTCGTATATTGCACAAATCTGGCCTTTATGGAAGAGTGGCAAGAATAAAGCCATTTCTTAAAGATATCCATAAAAAGTGTCGTTTACAGTTTGCCACAAGCCAACTAGGAGACACACCAAACATGTGGAAGAAGGTGCTCTGGTCAGATGAAACCAAAATTGAACTTTTTGGCAACAATGCAAGACGTTATGTTTGGCGTAAAAGCAACACAGCTGAACACACCATCCCCACTGTCAAACATGGTGGTGGCAGCATCATGGTTTGGGCCTGCTTTTCTTCAGCAGGGACAGGGAAGATGGTTAAAATTGATGGGAAGATGGATGGAGCCAAATACAGGACCATTCTGGAAGAAAACCTGATGGAGTCTGCAAAAGACCTGAGACTGGGACAGAGATTTGTCTTCCAACAAGACAATGATCCAAAACATAAAGCAAAATCTACAATGGAATGGTTCAAAAATAAACATATCCAGGTGTTAGAATGGCCAAGTCAAAGTCCAGACCTGAATCCAATCGAGAATCTGTGGAAAGAACTGAAAACTGCTGTTCACAAATGCTCTCCATCCAACCTCACTGAGCTCGAGCTGTTTTGCAAGGAGGAATGGGAAAAAAATTCAGTCTCTCGATGTGCAAAACTGATAGAGACATACCCCAAGCGACTTACAGCTGTAATCGCAGCAAAAGGTGGCGCTACAAAGTATTAACTTAAGGGGGCTGAATAATTTTGCATGCCCAATTTTTCAGTTTTTGATTTGTTAAAAAAGTTTGAAATATCCAATAAATGTCGTTCCCCTTCATGATTGTGTCCCACTTGTTGTTGATTCTTCACAAAAAAATACAGTTTTATACCTTTATGTTTGAAGCCTGAAATGTGGCAAAAGGTCGCAAAGTTCAAGGGGGCCGAATACTTTCGCAAGGCACTGTATATGAGCTAAAAAACCTAAATAACATGGGCTAGTTGATCTGGACATTTCTGACAAGTTATAAATAGCTATCTAAGTATACAATGACAAACATGACAAGAGTAACTGATGATGCACTACCCAATTTCGCCCCACAATTTGGGAACTACTAGTGTAGAACATATTGTATCTCTGCATGGTGGTACTTCAGACTGTACAGTAGGCTACAGTATGTCAAGTTGGCTACAGTATGTGGGGGAATGACTAGGCAACAACAACATTCCCCCCTTTACCATCAACACAAACAACAACAACAATGGTGTAATTAGAGAAATTATGCTTTGCATGCCCACTTCATTCTCTGTTATCTTCATTATTCAGCTCTTGGAGAATCAGCTATTAGGTAATTAAGTGATTCATCTATTCAGTTTCAATTACTGGGAGCCTGACAGCCTCAGATTACAATCACTACGGGGGAGGGGGAGAGAGAGAGCGAGAGAGAGAGAGAGAGAGAGAGAGCGAGAGAGAGAGAGAGAGAGGCACCATCAAGCAGAGCAAATGAAAAGAAGGAGAGAAAAAAAGACAAGGAAAGAGAGCAAAGGAGAAACAAGAGGTAGAGACAGGAGGGCACCTTCCACACAATCACCTAGCAGTCCCCTGGGCCTCCTTCCCAGCCATCACCATGAAGAACTGCTGCTTTTCCCTGGCAATACAGAGCAACAGGCCCACTCTTCTCCTCCTCCCATTTCCCCCCATTTATTTTATGGTTTTGTCACCAGCTATGGGTCTTTGACACTACATCAAATACTGTAATTATTGTGCCAAGGAATTTGAAGTATTGTTGCGGTTGATGTATGCTTGCTGTTACTGGTGAGACTAAAGATTATCCTGATACCGAGCTAGTTGAAGGAGAGATAAACCCACGATTAGCTTCCTGTTTGACATACAATGTTAAAGGGATACTTTGGGAATTTGGCAATGAAGCCCTTTATCTACTTCCCCAGAGTCATTTTATGTCTGCATCCAGTGTGAAGGAAGTTAGAGGTAGTTTTGCGAGCCAATGCTGACTAGCGCAATGACTGGAAGTCTATGGAATCCCTTAACATGCTAGCAGTTACCATAGACTTCCAGGCTTTGCGCTAACGCTAGTTAGCAATTGTGCTATCACTAGTTAGAAACTTCCTTCAAACTGCACACAGAGACATAAAAAAGGTATTCATCTGACACTGTCAAAATCCTGAAGTATCCATTTAGTGCTTCATATTGGAAGAGAGGTTTGGATCTCTCTTTCCTATCGGTCATTTCAAACAGCTCTTACACTAAAAGGGCATTATCATAATTTTACAATTTCACAGTATTATTCCAAACTCATGTCTGGAAATATATATAAAACCCTGGAAAATCACATTTTTGATTCCACTGGGCCTTTAAGGGTGGACTACGGTGCACTAGCTCAGCAATGCACTGCCCCCTATTACAGGATTCAAATGTAGCATCATAAACTGTAATCGTTAGAGGCCCTGTTTTATGACCACAAGTAATCAGGATACCTTTATAAATATATATAGATGGGAACCTAAGTGATTACAGCACTGGTTGGGTGTTATGCTGGTCAAAGGCGAGCAGCTTCAATTTATGTTTGGTTGATTAACCTTGGTCCCTGCTTCCACACTCTCTCTTCTGAGGATTAGGAACAAGTCATCCTGGAGCACCATTATGTCTCCTAGTTGTCCATTAGAGTCAGCTTTACAACTGTCTAGATGGCAGTCATAAGTCATCCCACCAACGTATATTATAACGACTGGACTCAAATACAGCTGAATGGGCTACAGATGTCGGATCTTAATGATCCTGCAGCAGGAGTATTTGAATGAATATTGAATATTTATCATCACTGCCAGGGGGCAGCTGGAAGCGATGTTCGTAGGCTATACAATGCTGTACCATACCTACCATACAGATTCTGTTCCAACAGCCCCAGACCCAACCTAATGGAATGGCCCCACCCCATGGCCCATCTGGCAATTTGTCAAATGTATACCAGTTCAATGGTGGCATGTTTCTTAACTTCTTGGTGACAGGGGGCAGTATTTTCACGTCCGGATGAAATGCAAGCCCAAATTCAACTGCCTGCTACTCAACCTCAGAAGATAAGATATCAAATCAAATCAAATTGTATTTGTCACATACACATGGTTAGCAGATGTTAATGCGAGTGTAGCGAAATGCTTGTGCTTCTAGTTCCGACAATGCAGTAATAACCAACAAGTAATCTAGCTAACAATTCAAAAACTACTACCTTATAGACAGACACAAGTGTAAGGGGATAAAGAATATGCACATAAAGATATATGAATGAGTGATGGTACAGAGCGGCATAGGCAAGATACAGTAGATGGTATTGAGTGCAGTATAGACATCCTGGTCCGTGACGGGGCTGCTTTTCTTTTTGTAATCCGTGATTGACTGTAGACCCTGCCACATACCTCTTGTGTCTGAGCCGTTGAATTGAGATTCTACTTTGTCTCTATACTGATGCATAGCTTGTTTGATTGCCTTGCGGAGGGAATAGTTACACTGTTTGTATTCGGTCATGTTTCCGGTCACCTTGCACTGATTAAAAGCAGTGGTTCGCGCTTTCAGTTTCACGCGAATGCTGCCATCAATCCACGGTTTCTGGTTTGGGAATGTTTTAATCGTTGCTATGGGAACGACATCTTCAACGCACGTTCTAATGAACTCGCTCACCGAATCAGCGTATTCGTCAATGTTGTTGTCTGACGCAATACGAAACATATCCCAGTCCACGTGATGGAAGCAGTCTTGGAGTGTGCATATTACTAGTCGATTTGGATAGAAAACACTCTGAAGTTTCTAAAACTGTTTGAATCATGTCTGTGAGTATAACATAACTTATTTAGCAGGCAAAACTCAGAGGACAAACCATTCAGATTCTTTTTTTTTTTTAGGTCACTCTCTTTTCAATGGGTTTCATTGGGAATCCAGAGTTCTAAGGGACCTTCTTGCAGTTCCTATCGCTTCCACTGGATGTCACCAGTCTTTAGAAATTGGTTGAGGTTATTCCTTTGTGTAATGAAGAAGTACGGCCATCATGACCTGAAGTGTACTATTAGATAGAGGCGCGTGACCAGAAAATATGCTACAGTTTGTTTTCTTCCTGTATTGAACACAGATCATCCCGTCTTCAATTTTAGCGATTATTTACTTTAAAAAATACCTAAAGTTGTATTACAAAAGTAGTTTGAAATGTTTTGGCAAAGTTTACAAGTAACTTTTGAGATATTTTGTAGTCACATTGCGCAAGTTGGAACCAGTGTTTTTCTGGATCAAACGCGCCATATAAATGGACATTTTGGATATATATCGACGGAATTAATCGAACAAAAGGACCATTTGTGATGTGTATGAGACATATTGGAGTGCCAACAAAAGAAGCTCGTCAAAGGTAAGGCATGAATTATATTTTTATTTCTGAGCTTTGTGTCGCGCCTGCAGGGTTGAAATATGGTTTCTCTCTTTGTTTACGGAGGTGCTATCCTCAGATAATAGCATTGTTTGCTTTCGCCGAAAAGCCTTTTTGAAATCTGACATGTTGGCTGGATTCACAACAAGTGTAGCTTTAATTTGCTATCTTGCATGTGTGATTTAATGAAAGTTAGATTTTTATAGTAATTTATTTGAATTTGGCGCTCTGCATTTTCTCTGGCTTCTGGCCACGCTAGCGTCCCACACATCCCAGAGAGGTTAAATATAGGATGGCATCTGTGATTTGGTTATGCATACTGTAGGCCTATAATGTGGACTGGAATTATGCACTTCTTTCAAACCATGAAGCTGGGAGAGATGATGGTTCATTGATGATGGTTCATTGACTTGTGCAGGACAGTGATTTAATAGGATAATCGGTGTACCAGGCCAAATGAAATAGATGAATGGGGCTATCAACTCTTTGAGAATTCTTTACAGATATGAATTTCTATCTGTAACTGCTGGCATGTGTGGTGCGCATTAGACCGTTTATTTTGTCCACCCCTTGCATTTTGGAACATTTGCGTGTATTACCATGTGCCCGTTGCTGCGCTTATACTCTGAAGAAATAATGGATTATTACAATTTTAAACAAAACGTTCTGATCTAGTCCATCTGTCTTGTTGTGTTTATAGGCTATGCAGGCTATTTTTAGACTGCAGGTCCACTGGGCATTAGTTCAAGTAGCCTATTTAGGCTATGTGCAGGCTACAGCGTGACTCGTGTTCATTCTTCTGTGGATAACAAACATGTACATATTTGTAGGGGGTAGATGTATTTTTCATTAGGTAACACTTTACTTGGATAGTCAATCTATAGTTGCTCTACAGACTATTAGTAACATTTCAACTAACTATCTACTAAACCTAACCCTATCTCTAACCTTACCCTAACCCTTATTCTAAAATGAACCCTAACACTTATCCTAAACCTAACCCTCTAACCTTACACTAACCCTTATTCTAAACCTAACCCTAACTCTCTAACCTTGCCCTAACCCTTATTCTAAACCTAACCCTAACTCTCTAACCTTACCCTAACCCTTATTCTAAACCTAACCCTAACTCTCTAACCTTGCCCTAACCCTTATTCTAAACCTAACCCTAACTTTAACCTTACCCTAACCCTTATTCTAAACCTAACCCTAACTCTCTAACCTTGCCCTAACCCTTATTCTAAACCTAACCCTAACTCTCTAACCTTACCCTAACCCTTATTCTAAACCTAACCCTAACTCTCTAACCTTACCCTAACCCTTATTCTAAACCTAACCCTAACTCTAACCTTACCCTAACCCTTATTCTAAACCTAACTCTAACTCTAACCTTACCCTAACCCTTATTCTAAACCTAACCCTAACTCTAACCTTACCCTAACCCTTATTCTAAACCTAACCCTAACTCTAACCTTACCCTAACCCTTATTCTAAACCTAACCCTAACTCTAACCTTACCCTAACCCGTATTCTAAACCTAACCCTAACTCTAACCTTACCCTAACCCTTATTCTAAACCTAACCCTAACTGTAACCCCAGCTAGCAGATGATTATCAACAGATAATTTGTTGATAGTATGATAATCTGGACTATCCAAATAAAGTGTGACCATTGTTTTATTACATGTTCAAGGCAAGCAATAGGCAGAATAAACGAGTGGTTGCCTCAGTGCCTGTCTGGTCCAGCGATTACACCCGCTAACCCCGGCATACATACAGTATGCCAGTTGGCATTGGTTCGAATCCGGCCCTTTGACTCATTCTTTCCCATTTTTCAACACTGTTATTGCTCAAAAGCAACAGAAATTACGAAAGAAGTGGGACTGCCCCACTCCTTAAAAAATACCTGTAAGAAAGAATAATAATAGGCAGGTATAATGATAATACAGAAGGATGACGATACAAGCTAGGTCTAATAATATGCCATTTAGCAGTGGGAGGATTTTAACATTAACACATGGATGTGGCAAAGTGCCCGATTCTTGAACGATAATAATGACCACATCATTGTGGCATGATGAAAGAGACAGGGTTGGAGCTGGGGAGTGGGGATGGTCAAATAAAATCAAAGGATATTTGTCACACGCGCCAAATTCAACAGGTGTAGACTTTACAGTGAAATGCTTACTTATGAGCCCTTTCCCAACAATGCAGAATTTAAAAGTAAGAAAAATGTGCCATTTTGTTAATGAATAGTAACACAATAAAATAACAAGACTATATACAAGGACTACCGGTACCGAGTCAGTATGCAGGGGTACTAGGTAGTTGAGGTAATATGTACATGTAAGTAGGGGTAAAAGTGACTGGGCAATCAGGATAGATAATAAACAGAGTAGGAGCAGCATATGTGAAGATTGTGAAAGAGTGTGAAAGTGTGTCTATGTATGTGTGTGTGTGTGTGTGTGTGTGTGTGTGTGTGTGTGTGTGTGTGTGTGTGAGAGTGTTGGAGTGTCAGCGTAGTATGTGTGAGTGTGTAGGTAGAGTTCAGTTAGTGTGTAGGTAGAGTTCAGTGAGTGTGTAGTAGAGTTCAGTGAGTGTGTAGGTAGAGTTCAGTGAGTGTGTAGGTAGAGTTCAGTGAGTGTGTAGGTAGAGTTCAGTGAGTGTGTAGGTAGAGTTCAGTGAGTGTGTAGGTAAAGTTCAGTGAGTGTGTAGGTAGAGTTCAGTGAGTGTGTAGTAGAGTTCAGTGAGTGTGTAGTAGAGTTCAGTGAGTGTGTAGGTAGAGTTCAGTGAGTGTGTAGGTAGAGTTCAGTGAGTGTGTAGGTAGAGTTCAGTGAGTGTGTAGGTAGAGTTCAGTGAGTGTGTAGGTAGAGTTCAGTGAGTGTGTAGGTAGAGTTCAGTGAGTGTGTAGGTAGAGTTCAGTGAGTGTGTAGGTAGAGTTCAGTGAGTGTGTATAGTGCCGGTGCAAGAGAGTCAGTGCCAATAAAAAGGGGGTCAATAGTCAGGGTAGCCATTTGATTAACTGTTCAGCTGGCTTGGAAGTTGTTCAGGAGCCTTTTGGTCCCAGACTTGGCGCTCCGGTTCCACTTGCTGTGCGGTAGCAGAGAGAACAGTCTATGACTTTGGTGGCTGGAGTCTTCATCTGACACCGCCTGGTATAGAGGTCCTGTATGACAGGGAACTCAGCCCCAGTGATGTACTGGGCCGTACGCACTACCTTATCGCCTTATGGTTGTATGCCAAGCAATTCCTATACCAAGTGGCGATGCAGCCAGTCAAGATGTTCTCAATTGTGCAGCAGTATAACTTTTTGAGGATCTGAGGGCCCATGCTAAATCTTTTCAGCCTCATGAGCGGGAAGAGGCATTGTCATGCCCTCTTCACGACTGTGTTTGTGTGTTTGGACCATGACAGGTCCTTAGTGATGTGGGCACAGAGGAACTTGAAGCTCTGGGATGGAGATTTGTCTTCCAACAAGACAATGATCCAAAACATAAAGCAAAATCTACAATGGAATGGTTCAAAAATAAACATATCCAGGTGTTAGAATGGCCAAGTCAAAGTCCAGACCTGAATCCAATCGAGAATCTGTGGAAAGAACTGAAAACTGCTGTTCACAAATGCTCTCCATCCAACCTCACTGAGCTCGAGCTGTTTTGCAAGGAGGAATGGGAAAAAATTTCAGTCTCTCGATGTGCAAAACTGATAGAGACATACCCCAAGCGACTTACAGCTGTAATCGCAGCAAAAGGTGGCGCTACAAAGTATTAACTTAAGGGGGCTGAATAATTTTGCACGCCCAATTTTTCAGTTTTTGATTTGTTAAAAAAGTTTGAAATATCCAATAAATGTCGTTCCACTTCATGATTGTGTCCCACTTGTTGTTGATTCTTCACAAAAAAATACAGTTTTATATCTTTATGTTTGAAGCCTGAAATGTGGCAAAAGGTCGCAAAGTTCAAGGGGGCCGAATACTTTCGCAAGGCACTGTATTTAACACTATTTAACCCCTTCTTTTTGTTGGCAGAAAACGACCTCTTATACTTCCGTTTATTTGTATGGGTTACCTTCAGATGAGTCTTGTGACATTTGTGGGGGTTGTTGAGCAAAACGGAGAACATCGTGTACGTGAGAGTCTTCCCTTTCCACAGTGGGGTCATATTAGCTTGTAGCTCAAACGGTTTGGACGCTACAGACAGAAGTTGGCACATCAGCGTTACGGACTTCAGAGGAGTCCAGTGACATAAGGGGGTGGTAGAGGAAAACGGGGAACACCACAGAGTGGTCAGAATAGTTGTAGGCCAAACCATCAGATGCTACAGACGTTTTAGTGAGAATAACGATTTTGGGGATGTCTCATGGTCTGACAAACACCACTGTAGATCGGCCACCCTCCACCGCAGATGCGGAAGGCCAACATAGGTGGATGCGGTAGATTGAGACACAGCCCATGCAAAAAATGTCTCTAGTTTAAATTGACAGATTGTGATGGGGATTTTTGCATTATGGTACTTAGATTGATGCACAGGTGCCTCAATAGACTCTTAAGGATTGAAACACCTGGTTTTCTGAGCAATCATTAGGATTATTAGGACATGTAAACACCTTATTAAGCGGAATTCCGGCGATTTATTTGATCTGCGCATGTGCTAACACCAGTCGTGCGAGCCTGCCACTTTATCGCAAATGAAGTGAGTTGGGAACAACTGAATGTATGTGTCTTAGAAGTAGTTTTCACATACAAACTTAATATGTCCCAACTTGGTCACTTTGGTAGAACTTTCATTTTGAGGGCGCTTTTCTGCGTTCAGGTAGCCTGGTTTTAGATGTGTCCATGTAAACAGAATTATTATTTGAAACCGTTCTTCTTGCAAAGCATGTAAACGTTTTGATCAAACTATTATATTCATCTGACTATCCACAATAATCACATTATTGTGTGCATGTAACCGTACTCAGTGTTTCCTCCCCTAGGAGGGGAGGGGGTGACTGGGGTCTTGCTGCAGGGGGCTGATGGTGTCTTCCTGGGGCATGCATCTATGTAGATGTAAAGAGGTATGCAGTGGCAGCCAAGATGTAGCAGCATATACTGGAAACACTGGTTTTACAATTAGATTAGCCCTGGATTGTCAAGGTTACCTTGCTAATACTTTTAGATCTGCACGTTTTTGACCGTCAGATGACTAGGGCTTTGAAAAGGGGACAATAGTTACATTTCAACTCCAATCAAAAGGCCTGATCTTATAAACTTAACTTCCCTCTCTCTCTTTTTTTATTTATCTACTCCACCAGGATTCATTTGCTAGATTTGATTAAATCCTTGCCGGTGGGGGGAGAGAGTTCCCATGGAAATTGTAAAAGGTTTTTATGGGCTTAATTTCTCCTGTGACAGTGTGATAGTTATATGTTAGTGTTTCATCACTCTAGCACATCCCAGCCAGTGATAAGTCACTGAGGCTGTCTGTCTGCTCTGCTCTGGGTCCATGCAGAGATTCCTGTCCTAACCAATCACATCACACACCCCCCAGACCAGGCAGATGTATCCTGTATCACGCAACACTGCAGTAAATCTACATAAGAATAGTAGACTGGACATAGCAATGTATTTAGCTGACTGCTGTTCAATGACCTTTGTTCTCACACCATTCACTACTTAGGCCTCCATTTTAAACAACATTTAAACATTTAAAACAACTGTGAACAACTAAGGAACATCCAAATAAAGAAGCTACAGCAATATACACTCACCGGCCAGGTACACCCATCTAGTACTAGGTCGGATCCCCCTTTTCCTCCAGAACAGCCTGAATTTTTGGGGGCATTGATTCTACAAGGTGTCGGAAATATTTGTTGCTTAATTGGTATCACGGGACCTAACGTGTGCCAGGAAAACATTCCCCACACCATTACACCACCACCAGCCTGTACCATTGACACCAGGCAGGATGGGGCCATTGACTGTTACGCCAAATCCTGACTCTGCCATCAGCATGACTCAACAGGAATCGGGATTCCTTGCACCAGGCAATGTTTTCTCACTCCTCAATTGTCCAGTGTTGGTGATCGCGTGCCCACTGGAGCCACTTCTTCTTCTTTTTATCTGATAGGAATGGAACCCGGTGTGGTCGTCTGCTGCAATAGCCCATCCGTTACAAGGACCGACAACTTGTGCGTTTCGAGATGCTGTTCTGCATACCACTGTTGTACTGCGCCGTTATTTTCCTGTTTGTGGGCCTGCCTGTTAGCTTGAACGATTCTTTGCTTTCTCCTTCAACCTCTTTCATCAACCAGCTGTTTTCACCCACAGGACTGCTGCTGACTGAATGTTTTTTGTTTGTCACACCATTCTCTGTAAACTCTAGGCACTGTTGTGCGTGAAAAGCCAAGGAGGGTGGCTATTTCTGAGATACTAGATCTGTCGCGCCTGGCAAAGACAATCACACCACTCTCAAAGACGCTTAGTTCACTCGTTTTGCTCATTCTAACGTTCAATCGAACAGTAACTGAATGCCTCGATGCCTGTCTGCCTGCTGTATATAGCTCATCATGGCCACATGACTCACTGTCTGTAGGAGCGATCCATTTTCGTAAACGGATCTAATAAACTGTCCGGTGAGTGTATATGAATGTCGTATGCAGAGACAGGTAAACATATGTACTACTGATATAGTCGTATCTCGAACCCACAACAAGCAGAGGACAAGCAGGAGCAGAGAATAACAACATGAGAGGAATGCGGATATCACCCCACCATCAATAAGGGAGAATACTGATGCTGCCTCCACCTCCACACATTCTCTCCCTCATGGGCAAACCATGACCTCTACACTCCTGTTCTAGCCTGTTCCCATCACAAACTCCCAAGCTCCTTGTGAGGAAGAATCCTGGCTCTATGCTGATGGAGCAAACACACTGTAAACATTTCCCAACCTCCGCTTGACTGTTACGTCTTCCTATCATCTGCCAGAGTAACTTTCTAACAACCAGGTGCTTCCTCATCCTGTAGGATGGATGGGGCCAAATAGAAGAACTTATCCCACATGCTCATCAGAAAAGGTAAGCCAACAACACGAAGGACTGTGCTGTACATAGTTCTTAACACGAGGGACTGCTCTGTGCATTTTTCTCAACACGAGGGAATGCGGTGAACATTGTCCTTAAATTGCAGGGACAGGCCTAGGAGCCACTCTAAGGGGGAGCATAACACTGTACTAGACTAGAAATAGTCTTTGTTAGCCATGTCTGAAATGAAACCTAAAAATAAAAGACGTTATAGGTGGATATGATCTCCAGATCAGTCCCCCGGCCCACTCCCCACAGCCTACCCCTGTCCCTCTGTGTTGATTGATAAATACGTACCCAGGTTGGAGGAGGCTCTTCCCTCTGCAGCTCTGTCCTTCAGGCCCTCAGCGATGGCCAGCTGCTGTTCATGGTACTGCTTGGCTCTCTCCAGGTCCTGCATGCAGCGTGCAGCATGACCCAGTCCAGCGTACGCCCTCATCTCTATAGGCTGCTCCTCCAGCTCCTGGGCCAGCTCCAGTACATGGGTGTGGTAGGACATGGCCTTGTCAAAGTTACGGTGGTAGTGGTAGGCACTGCCCAGGTTGCTGTAGGCACGGGCCTCCTCCCTCTTGTTGGTCAGTGCCTTGGCGATGCCCAGGTGCTGCTCGTGGCATTGTACAGCGTTTTCAAAGTCGCCCATAGCAATGTAGACAGCGCCCATGTTGCCCAGCTCTCGTGCCTCTGACAGCTGGTCTTTGGATTGCTTTGCCAGTAGGACACACTGCTTGTGGCTGGCCAGGGCATTAGGGTAGTCCCCGATGGCTGTATACACATGACCCAGGCTGCTCAGGGCCATAGAAGCTGCCTGGAGACACAGAGAGAACACACAGACAGACAAACATCAGGCAAGCAATTAAAGTCACATAGTAAAAACACTTATAAACTAAAGCTTTGTGAAAATGACCTACATTTTGTCAACATTTTACTGAGATGATTGGTTTTGCATCTCAAACACAACACACTACCTCAACATCCCATTCCCCAAAGTATATATATTTTTTTAGATGTGTAAAAATCTAAACTCCCAAATCTCTTTGGAGGCATATTGCAAACAACAAACAAAAATGCTTTGCTTCCTTTTTGTGATCAGAGGGGGGTAAAACCCTGTTGCAGATTAGCACAGTGGCAGGCTTGTTTTAAAGCCAAGCCCTTCATGGAGTGTGCCACCACCAATGGAACAAAGAGCCAGTTAATCAAGAGGAAATGAGAGGCTTAACTTCACTCTTCAGCTGTGGGAGGGAGACAGACCTACTAACTGACTGACTGATTCCCAGCATCAACCTTCCTGATAGAGAAGTGTTGCCAGTGTTGAATAGATGAATTCAACACTGGCAACACTTCTCTATCAGGAAGGCTGATGCTGGGTATAATTTGTAGCATATTCTTATCTGTCACCTCAACAGGATCTTTCTCCTCTCACCACCATCCACCTGCATAGAAATGAAGTGTAACACAAAGTGTAGGGTGTGCAGTAAAGTGGAGTGGTCTGAAACAGTGCAGGCCTGACCCTCTAAGTAACACACTCATTGTAGGTTTATTAGTTGTTATATAGAAGGTAAACTGCTGGGAATTGGGAGCGGCTGTATCTGTGTGGACAGATGTTGCATTAATTGCAGAGGAGAGGGTCAGCTAATAACGCATCTCCTTCCTCCCTCTCCCACCCCTTCTCTCCCTCTCTGTGTCCTAGAACGGGAGGGGCCTGGAGGGCGTTGGACAGGGGCCAGGGAAGAGGATAATCACCCTGACAATTAAGGCCACAACTCCGCTTGATTTCCCTGCCTGGGTAGGAGCCTCTGTGCCATTGATACTTGGGGTTACACTGAGTGCATTTAGAAGTAACCAAGCAAAGGATGACTGGAAAGTCAAACAACCAGTAATGGATTATTATTCACTTCTGTTTGCTAAGCCTTCAATGTGTGTTGCTCATCATCAAAAGGCATGTGCCTCAACAGTGCTGAGGTCACTACTGAATGTTAATGTCAACACATATGAAAAAGCAATCACTCATGTATAAACGCAATGGCACGTGTCAACCCACTTTAGTTTATTACAGGAAAACACTGCGCTTTAAAATCAAGATACAGAATTCCATAAACACAGCAAGAAGTAATTTAGTGAAGAAATGTCAAGGTAATTCCTGCTCCCACACAGAGAGAAAGAGAGAGTTTCACAGCACCTTTGCTCTGAGAATGCAAAATGAACACATTGCTTTTATTGAGTTCCATTAATTCATAAAAAAAACAATGCATAACCTAAGAAAAAATCTATACTGTAAAACACTTTCCCACACTCATACAAACACACACAAGCTGGCAAACACATACACATTTCCTACCTTTCATACTTTGTTTCTCAAACACACATACACACACAACAGTGCTACCTTTCTTTCATTTCACAGGGCTGCTGATGCCTGGAACATATTACCTGCCGACATAAGGACTTCCAGCAGTTTGCTGGAGTTTAAAGCCTCGACAAGATATTATATGGGGCCTAGGAGGCAATTACCTCCCGTCACAACTGTTGCTGTTTCATGTTCCCAGATAGCCTATCTAGGTCTGCTCAATTACATGTGTCGTTTGAAGCTCTGCTCAGCTCCATCTCTCCAACTCCAACTTCCACTCTGTGAGCAGAGAAACCGAGAGGATTCCTCTGCTCTCTCTGTCTCTCGGGAAAATGAGTGAGACGAGGAGGGAGGGAGAGAGAGAGAGAGCTATCTTTCTCCACAGTTGAGATGAGTTGTGCTTGTGATCAGTGTCCCTTTAAAGTGAGACTGCAACACTGCATTTTCTCCCCAGATAGAAAGTTGATGGGGAGTCAGTGGAGGAGCGAGTCTTGCCTGCCACTGTACATGTGTTCTGCTAGGCTTGGGGACAGACAGACGCTGGGACCCATTTTACAGTCAGTGGTGACTACAGCCCTCTCTCAGCACTGCTCATGTAGACTGATGGAAATCACTAGTACCGAGCAGTCCAAGAAGGGAACATTTCCTCGAAACATTTGATTTCTGCAACGGCGACTGTTCTAATTTCATTTAATTAAATGTATTTTCTTTACTTATCTATTCCCCCCTCCCCTCCCTTCCCCTCCCCCACCTCTCTCATTCCATCTGTGCAGTCAGATCTGATTGTGTTTACAGAGTCCGGCTCTTCTCCGGATGTGTGCTGATTTGATTAATCCAAACGTTGGCCTTTATAAACTGTTGATAAACCGCTGGTTCTTATCAACACATTGATCCCCTAATGAAAGGTAAACTGGTGCAGCCCCCTGAGGGAGGGTGAAGGATTGTGGGGGTGAGCTCCAGACAACATCTTCATCAGAACAGCTTGGCTAAAGAGTACTATTCCATTTGTACAACGCAGGCAGGGACAGTGTCTAACATTCCTGGCTGATACTCCAATGACAGCCATTTGTCGTGGATGTGTTTATATTGTACAACACATTAGACAAATGGCTATTTTCATACCACATGCTAGTGGTAATGCATCGTCGTTAACATAGTGACCTTCAGGGCTGAATGTAGATTTCATTTCTTACCAGTACGGGACACTCAAGTTTGCACTCACATTTGTTTTTATACTACAACAGTTACAGGGCAGCCTAATCTGACACTGACAAACAGATCAATAAAAACCATGTTGTCTGATCCATATAATTGGCCTACAAAAAGGGGAGACACAAATACGACATGATGTCCATCTAACCTGGAGGAGGAAATGACTGTCCAAAAACAAACAAAAGTGGCGCTGACCCAATGACAAAGACAGTGAATATGCACACTCACCGGGGATATGGCCGATGTTCTCCGCTGGTGCCAATAAGATAGTTGAGCGAACAGTAGCCTAAGTTAACAATTTTGGGGGTCTTCTGAGTGGCGCAGCGGTCTAAGACACTGCATCGCAGTGCTTGAGCCGTCACTACAGACCTGGGTTTGATCTCAGGCTGTATCACAACCAGCCATGACCGGGAGTCCCATAGGGCGGCGCACGATTGGCCCAGCGTCGTCTGGGTTAGGGGAGGGTTTGGCCAGAGGGGCTGTACTTGGCTCATTGCGCACTAGCGACTTCATTGGTGCGGCTGGCATCCGGGTTAAGTGGGCGGGTGATAAGAAGCGCGGTTTGGCGGGTCATGTTTCGGAGGACGCATGACTCGACCTTCGTCTCTCCCAAGCCTGTTGGGGAGTTGCAGCGATGAGACAAGATCACAATTGGATATTATGAGAAAAAGGGGGTAAAACACAAAAGGCTACTTTTCATTCAATTAAGTTAAGAATTTTGATATATAAAAGACAGATTTGAGTCTTTTCAGTGTCTTCTCTTTACAGCAATAGCCATTTGCTTTCCAAACAGTTTTCCGCGACTGTACTTTTAAATATTGCGGTATGACTGGTTGGGTCTCTCTGCATTTCACTGACAGTCGCAACTCAACAATCATCTATCTATAAGGTATTTGAAGTGCACACTGCCCAAATTCCGGGCCCTTCCAACTATGCGATTTAAAAACAATCCACAGCTTTTTCTTTCAAGAAGCTACTGATCTTCTGTGGCCAAACCATGCTGTGGCCAAACTATTTCTGTATAGACAGGATTAAGCTAATTAGGCTATATAATTTTGGCAATTTAATTAATGATATTTACTTTAGGGAAAGCTTAGCTTCCCCTAGCCTTATGGACACGCTGCCTATGCATTTTATTGTGTTATAAACACAACCAGTCATGATGTTTTTATCTTACTGTCAAACAATCACTTAACAAAGGCGCTCCTGTTAGCTACCTGCGCACATTCGTTCACAAATAACTTCAGCATTCAAACCCCAACAGTGCACTTTGCACCAGCAATTTAATGAATGGAAAGAGACTTCATGGTGCCATTCAAATGATGTCATTACAACTGCAGTTACAATACACCTAAAATCCACTGTTGTCCATGTACACCTCGGTCACAGCCACTCATTTCAGCCTTGACAAAATGTAAGTGTTCTCCTCAAACCACAACGCAATTTGGAGCACACTCCACCCAGTTTTCAGTCAATTTGGAGCACACTCCACCCAGTTTTCAGTCAATTTGGAGCACACTCCACCCAGTTTTCAGTCAATTTGGAGCACACTCCACCCAGTTTTCAGTCAATTTGGAGCACACTCCACCCAGTTTTCAGTCAATTTGGAGCACACTCCACCCAGTTTTCAGTCAATTTGGAGCACACTCCACCCAGTTTTCAGTCAATTTGGAGCACACTCCACCCAGTTTTCAGTCAATTTGGAGCACACTCCACCCAGTTTTCAGTCAATTTGGAGCACACTCCACCCAGTTTTCAGTCAATTTGGAGCACACTCCACCCAGTTTTCAGTCAATTTGGAGCACACTCCACCCAGTTTTCAGTCAATTTGGAGCACACTCCACCCAGTTTTCAGTCAATTTGGAGCACACTCCACCCAGTTTTCAGTCAATTTGGAGCACACTCCACCCAGTTTTCAGTCAATTTGGAGCACACTCCACCCAGTTTTCAGTCAATTTGGAGCACACTCCACCCAGTTTTCAGTCAATTTGGAGCACACTCCACCCAGTTTTCAGTCAATTTGGAGCACACTCCACCCAGTTTTCAGTCAATTTGGAGCACACTCCACCCAGTTTTCAGTCAATTTGGAGCACACTCCACCCAGTTTTCAGTCAATTTGGAGCACACTCCACCCAGTTTTCAGTCAATTTGGAGCACACTCCACCCAGTTTTCAGTCAATTTGGAGCACACTCCACCCAGTTTTCAGTCAATTTGGAGCACACTCCACCCAGTTTGGAGCACACTCCACCCAGTTTTCAGTCAATTTGGAGCACACTCCACCCAGTTTTCAGTCAATTTGGAGCACACTCCACCCAGTTTTCAGTCAATTTGGAGCACACTCCACCCAGTTTTCAGTCAATTTGGAGCACACTCCACCCAGTTTTCAGTCAATTTGGAGCACACTCCACCCAGTTTTCAGTCAATTTGGAGCACACTCCACCCAGTTTTCAGTCAATTTGGAGCACACTCCACCCAGTTTTCAGTCAATTTGGAGCACACTCCACCCAGTTTTCAGTCAATTTGGAGCACACTCCACCCAGTTTTCAGTCAATTTGGAGCACACTCCACCCAGTTTTCAGTCAATTTGGAGCACACTCCACCCAGTTTTCAGTCAATTTGGAGCACACTCCACCCAGTTTTCAGTCAATTTGGAGCACACTCCACCCAGTTTTCAGTCAATTTGGAGCACACTCCACCCAGTTTTCAGTCAATTTGGAGCACACTCCACCCAGTTTTCAGTCAATTTGGAGCACACTCCACCCAGTTTTCAGTCAATTTGGAGCACACTCCACCCAGTTTTCAGTCAATTTGGAGCACACTCCACCCAGTTTTCAGTCAATTTGGAGCACACTCCACCCAGTTTTCAGTCAATTTGGAGCACACTCCACCCAGTTTTCAGTCAATTTGGAGCACACTCCACCCAGTTTTCAGTCAATTTGGAGCACACTCCACCCAGTTTTCAGTCAATTTGGAGCACACTCCACCCAGTTTTCAGTCAATTTGGAGCACACTCCACCCAGTTTTCAGTCAATTTGGAGCACACTCCACCCAGTTTTCAGTCAATTTGGAGCACACTCCACCCAGTTTTCAGTCAATTTGGAGCACACTCCACCCAGTTTTCAGTCAATTCGCAAATATGTCATGCTGCTGACCTGCAGTAATGTTAGATAATAGTGTAGTCACCTATAGTTTTTTGGGCATGTTGTATTAATTGTTACAGGCTCAGGTTTTAACGGTACGATGTACCCCCACTATTTATTTCGGCCGGGACGCCATATTGGACCGTACCGCCTTACTTTCACCCCTGTTGACCCTCCCATGTCATGCTGCAGTAACACTTCTGCTCCTGATCCCTGGTCTGTGACACTGGGCCCCTGGTGCGTGTGTGTGCGTTTCATTTCCTTGCCAGTAACAATCCACGCTAGATCACTGCTCTGCTCTGCTGTGTGAGGGAGTCTGCCTCACCTCAGATCCTTTCTGCCTGACTTGGAACACTGCTAACTACAACCCAACCACCACTACCATCATAATCACCATCGCCTAGCAGCAGTGCTGATAGGATGGAGATGGTTTCCATGGGAACCTCAGTGGTTTGATTCCAGCCCACCAGGCAGTAGGGGAGAGTCTGCCACTTCCAGCCATCTGAAGCATGCCACCTCCTGAGCACACACAAATAGGCAGACTAAGGCATTGGCCACTGCACAAACTGTCACCCGCTGCTCAGACTAAACTGTTTTCAGAGAGCTTTACACCTCTACTGTACCTCTAGAAGCCCCCTGGCTGCCTGTTGCTATGATGATTACACTGCTAAGCTGTCTGTTTCTACTGACAGCCATTTTTACTGACACGATCTCATTCATATCATTTAGCAGTAAATCCCTGATGATGATGACCAACAACAACAATACAAACAACATATTTGATCTGTACACTGGGTTCATTACAAAGTTGTTTCTGTAAAACAGACACACCCAGCAACATTGAAAAACATGAAGGCACAGCCATAAACTTACTGGTCACTGGTATTTTTGCAATAACCATAAAACCACACTGCCAGCCTACAGACCATGATATGTATTTAATGTGATCCTGGTTAGGAACGGATAGGAAGTACATGGTTCTGCCCTAGTCAATGGCTCCATAAGTTATGAGTAGTGCAATGTATGCTGCATTTAGACAGTGGTAATGTCCCAAATGGCACACCATTCCCTATGTAGTGCACTAGTTTTGATCAAAGCCCTATGGGCTGTGGTTTAAAAAAGTGCACTAAATAGGGAATAGGGTGCCATTTGGGATGGTGGGATATTGATTATTCAGTGTTTCAGGGAGAGCACAACAAAGGTGTACTAGGAGGAGGGGTAGAGGGAGGGAGGGAGGTGTGAGGTGTTAAATAGGCAGTGGTTTGCCCCCTGTCCCAGGTAGGTGGCCTGAGGGCGGTCTGGGCTGGTCAGAGGAAGGCTCTACTCCAGCAGAGTGCTGTTCATGGGACTATATGAGAGAGAGAGAGGAGACGGGAACCACCGCTGATTCCATTTACTACGTCTGCTAAGGCAGACGCCTGCCCTGCAGATTACTGTATTAATCCCTCGTTCCGTGTGTCTCTCCTCAGGCCGGTGGTGGCAGGTCCACTCCAGGAGTGTGAGGTGCGGGAGGTTCCTCCTCCCCCTCTGGTCATCGAGGGGGCCCCGGCGTATGCTGTTCGAGCCATCCTGGACTCGAGGCGTCGGGCGAGGGGCCTTCAGTACCTTGTGGAGTGGGAGGGGTACGGTCCGGAGGAGAGATGCTGGGTGCCGGTGGAGGACGTCTTGGACCCTTCGTTGCTGCGGGAGTTCCACCGTCTCCATCCGGATCGCCCTGCACCTCGTCCTCCAGGTCATCCCCGAGGTCGGTGTCGGCTAAGTTTATTTACTCATATCTGATGTTCTGCGCCTGACTCCTATACACCAGCTACACACATACTTCCTTACACAAGTAAAAATGCAAGGCGAGATCTACCGCTCAGATAAAAAACTAAAATCAAGAGTTAAAAAGCGTAAGCCTATGCAATATTAACCTACTAAAAACAGTTATGTAACAATGAGGTTTGAATTGCCCTGCCAATGTTGTTCTTCTCAGACCATTGTGAAATTATATTTGAACATTTTAGGTATATGATCACACTTCTAATAGATAACTAGTATTACTTTTGATGCACAGCTGAGTGAGCATAATAATTAGCTTTTTTAAAAAGTCTCATGGAATGTAGGCCTACATTGAACACCACACAATGGCTGCTACTGTAAGCTGAATGATAGAACAGCTATTTCCATATTAAAATGTTATGGGATGCATTTTCTCCATTGTTTTTGATGGTGGGCCACTCTGGTAGGCCTATATTATGAGCAAAAGCCACAGTAGCCTACTTGGCCAATGTTATAATTGTAACTTAAAGCGGGTCCAGCCTCGAGTGTTCACAATAAACGCGAGTCAGAAGTTACACAGAATTTTCACAACGTTCAAGTTTTAGAGGGAACATTGGCCTGCATCCCTGTGGAACGCTTTCGACACCTTGTAGAGTCCATGCCCCGACGAATTAAGGCTGTTCTGAGGGCAAAAGGGCGTAGTGCAACTCAATATTAGGAAGGTGTCCTTAATGTTTAGCACACTCAGCGTATTTAGTGAACTTATTTAATGCATTACAGATTAAATATAACCGGGCATGATGTCTGCATATTACTACTTTCCCCATTAAAAACGGGTTAATGTTTGAAAAAGATGAATCATGCGAGTAAAAAGATCTCCAGCCCTAGTCAACACGCACGCACGCACACACACACACGCACACGCACACACACGCACACACACGCACACACACACACACACACACACACACACACACACACACACACACACACACACACACACACACACACACACACACTCCTACAGTATGTAGTTAATTAAGCGGCTGTGCAGAAGAAAGGTGAAGAGGAGCATGCTTCAGTGTTTTTCTTAACGAGCTCGGATCCAGTCAGAAGTAACATAAACAGAACAGGCTGAGAATAGAAGCCAGGAAGGCAGAGCCCCGAGCCTACTACATAAAGGAGAGGAGAGTGAGTTGGAAGAGGGGATAGATAAAAGGCTAGCAGGGATTCTGTTTGAACGATGACATCCCGGGGGTGAGGATGTCTGTAGATCTGAATTCACCTGTAGAGATGCATTTTGACAATAAAGGCAACATCTCAACTGTAATAAGGAGAGAAACCCACTAGTGATGGGGGGGAAAGGATGCAGTTACATTTCGTGAAATTATTTTGGATGATATTATATCGATGCTTTGACTCCAAGTACCTATTTGTAAAAATGTTGCTAGATAGTGTTAGCTAGCGCTAGTCGGCTGTACTGTACCTGCGCTAGTCGGCTGTACTGTACCTGCGCTAGTCGGCTGTACTGTACCTGCGCTAGTCGGCTGTACTGTACCTGCGCTAGTCGGCTGTACTGTACCTGCGCTAGTCGGCTGTACTGTACCTGCGCTAGTCGGCTGTACTGTACCTGCGCTAGTCGGCTGTACTGTACCTGCGCTAGTCGGCTGTACTGTACCTGCGCTAGTCGGCTGTACTGTACCTGCGACAAAACTTTGGTATTTTTGATTATATGGCTTGTTCTCTATCTTCCTTTAAAATAGTGAGCCAACATGTTTTCATCACTTTTATTTCCATGACTGATCAAAACTAATTTTCTCATGCTCGCTCATCTCTCTGCAGCAGACAAATCGCAATAAAATCGAGTCACAATACAGTATCGAGTCACAATACATATAGAATCGTGAGAATTGCAATATCGTGTCGTTGGAGAAAGATCAAATATTCAGAGAGCTTTATGAGTATGAACTCCAATCCTCTCCCTCTCTCTGTAAACTACCTTTCCTTCTCTCCTCATTATTTATCCAGAGCTGTACCCATCTCTCCTCTCCCTATCTGTGAACTACCTTTCCTTCTCTCCTCATCATTTATCCAGAGCTGTACCCATCTCTCCTCTCCCTCTCTCTCTCTGTAAACTACCTTTCCTTCTCTCCTCATCATTTATCCAGAGCTGTACCCATCTCTCCTCTCCCTCTCTCTCTCTGTAAACTACCTTTCCTTCTCTCCTCATCATTTATCCAGAGCTGTACCCATCTCTCCTCTCCCTCTCCCTGTAAACTACCTTTCCTTCTCTCCTCATTATTTTTTCCAGAGCTGTACCCATCTCTCCTCTCCCTCTCTCTCTCTGTAAACTACCTTTCCTTCTCTCCTCATCATTTATCCAGAGCTGTACCCATCTCTCCTCTCCCTCTCCCTGTAAACTACCTTTCCTTCTCTCCTCATCATTTATCCAGAGCTGTACCCATCTCTCCTCTCCCTCTCTCTCTCTGTAAACTACCTTTCCTTCTCTCCTCATCATTTATCCAGAGCTGTACCCATCTCTCCTCTCCCTCTCTCTATAAACTATATTTCCTTCTCTCCTCATCATTTTTCCAGAGCTGTACCCATCTCTCCTCTCCCTCTCTCTATAAACTACATTTCCTTCTCTCATCATTTATCCAGCGCTGTACCCAACTCTCCTTTCCCTCGTCTCTGTATCTCGTTCTCTCTGTGTTTGCACACTGGTATGGATCCTCTGGGAGCCACCATTAGATCAGGCAAATGACTGCCTCTCCGCCATATCAAAACCTTCTGCTTTTTTAAGCAGGCGGTAGCTGTGCTCTGCCAAGCGCATACACATATAGATGTGGCTGACTGCTCTCTCTCACTGCACAAAACAGTATGCAGCTGTCTGCGGGGGACACTTCTCACAGTGGGCAATAAGCCAAGCATGAGCCATGTAAGTCACCCTCGGTAGGGCATTTCCTAGACAAAAGAAATATCACTCACCACAGTTGCTACTGCCCTCAGAAGAATAATAGTCATAATAATAACCATTTTCATTTTTGTAATCTTCTCACACACCATTACCACACTATTATCATCATCATCATCATCATCATCTTCAGAGCAGGGGTTGATCCCATTAAAATTTAATTCAGTGAATCCCAAACAAACTATTTTTTTTTTGTAAAGTGCCATTTATTTTCAATTCCCGAATTAACATGGGATTGATCCCAGCCCTGTTAATCTCCCAAAGGATCTTATCAGTTATCAGATGCCAGTGATCCCACTTGTTCCAGCAGCATCACCTGTGTGACCTCCAGGCGGCAGATACATGGAGCCAGTGGGCTGGGAGAGTGACAATTCCTTAGCCTCCCCAGGACACACACACACACAATGGATTGATTTGTGAGAAAGGTCAGTGCCTGGTTGAGGGTACTCTTGACAGCATCACCACTTCCACACTGGCGAGACAGAGAAGCACACATGCATACACACATACACACATACACACAAACATAAACACACACACACAGTAACATTCACACAAGCACAGGGACTCACAAGCCTGAAAAAGTACGCACACACTCTTTCAGTAGTTTCCTACATGCTGTGCTCTGGCGAACTGGAATGCCTATTTATTTTCCTGAGCTGTGGGTAGCCTTGTGCAACGGTGCCAAGCAAATAGGGGATCATTTGTGGTCACACCAGAGTCAGTCCCGGCATACATTCAATCACACACACTCACTCACACACACTTACTTAAACACATACACACACATACACACACAGCAACACACAAACATATGTGTCCACTAGAGGCCCTTGGCAGGCCACTTGATAGCTGTGTGTCTGTCTTTGTGAGTGTGTGAGTGCGTGTGTGTGAGTGAGTGTGTGAGTGAGTGTATGAGTGACTGTGTGAGTGAGTGTATGAGTGACTGTGTGTGTATGAGTGTGTGAGTGAGTGTGTGAGTGAGTGAGTGTATGAGTGAGTGTGTGTGTGAGTGTATGAGTGAGTGTGTGTGTGAGTGTGTGTGTGTGTTGCGTGTCTATGGCAGAGAGTCCAGGGTGGCCAACAGGCACTGGAGAGGAAGAGATGTGAGAGGTGAAGAGTAAAATTGCCACTGACAGTCTCTATTGGTGTTGCTGGGAAAATCTGACTAAGCCCTTCAAGTGGTGTAGGGTTGATATTTCAAGCTACCCCTCTGACAATTCGCTAGACAAAACAAGAGGGAGGTTTTGGAAATTGCTGTGTTGAGTGAGGAAGTGAGACAGGGTGAGAAAGGGTAGGAGGGTATCAGACATTCCCCCTACCTCCCCTCCTGTACCTCAGTCCACTCAGGGCAGGATGTCAGCATTGTTCAACTGTTAGCGGAAGCCTTGTGTTTATTGATATGTGTGACTGAAAGCTCTGGGTGGACAGGAATGATTCGGTGGGCACATCAGGGGAAGCTAAGCGGTACATTTTGAGAGCATGTTCGATGCCTTCTCTAAGAGACTAGCTCTCAGAGAAAAGCTCAGCTGCTGTTTGTTCATTCTGTGAATGATAATGTCCATAGTGTAATGGGATAGCTGGGTAATGTCTGTAGGTCAGTGGAGAGGGCTGAGTCTGTCATGGAGGGGGAAGGGGACGTGGCTGGGCACTTAGAATTCTATTTGAAATCTATTAAAAAGGAAAGAGAACCAACATCTGACCTGGAAAATTAAAGTAAATACAATCCTTTGTGGTGAAAGGGGCTCATGACTGGTAAATGACACTGTTCAGTACCATGGTTTTTGAGGTAAACCTTTAAGACCTTTTAACTAAGCATCTACCAAATGTAGCGTGGACAGATACTATGTTGTGCTGTGTTGTGCTGCGTAGCTTACTCCTTGCTTTATCACTGATGGGGGTTAGCTGGAACGGCTGGGGTGACATTGATTAATGTGGTCAGCAAAGACTACGCTTATCCAAACCTTCCTACCAGCCTTCTACCCTGTGGGCAAGAGAAATGTAATGAAAAAGAGAGAGGAGTTCAGTTCACCGAGGAGTCCGGGTGAGTAGTGGAAAGTGGGGGACTATGCAAGAACAAATATAATGGCAGCTGTAAGGGAAGGTGAAGGGGCTGCAACAGTTTATATACAACGTCATTTACGACATCCATCCATTAAAAGCTAATTAGCAGTTGTTATGGCTGCATGCTGGTGTGAGGACAGAGCACAGCACTATATTTAGCATCCACAGTCTCAGCCTGCATCTAATAGCATCCAGGAAACCAGTCCAAGGACATCACACCACAGGGTTACTCAAGGGCATAACAGAAACCATGGGGATCATACTAGATCTGGGAAACATTACCTGTTACCTAATAAGGTAGGACAAGCTAGGACTGGCATACACGACTAGAGAATACACTTCCATTACGCTAATGGGTACAGACTACAGAGAGAATGAGAATTAGAGAGTTTGAAAGAAAAGTAGAATGAGACAGAGCGGATAGAAAGAGAGACAGAGAGATAGACAAAGGTTGAGATGAGAGAGACATAGGTTAGATCTGAAAGCCTTGATCAATACGTCCTGGCCGTAGCTGTTGCCTAGTGCCTAGTGTCGACTGCAAACAGAGACACAGACAGACAGACAGACAGACAGTGATTTGAATGAAGAGTGACGGCCCACATGAACACTCATACACCGGCCCTTATTCTCCCCCAGTCTCTGAGATAGATGAGTGAGAGCTTTAATGCAGTTCTCTGAAATCCATCCACAATAACAAACTCATCATGTTTAACAGGTTTAGACAAACACTCAGACCCAATCAGATCTCAGGGAAATTGTGAGAGGCACCTTTCCCTAAGATTACTTTGTTTTAACTTTGTTTTCTATGGTGACGTGAGTGGTGTGTTTGAGGGGGAGCCAGAGTGTGTCTGGGGCATTGGTGGAAAAAGTACCCAATTGTCATACTTAGTTCCAAATTGTCATACTTAGTACCCAATTGTCAACGTAAAGGTACCTTAATAGAAAATGAGTCAAGTATATGTGACGTCACCCAGTAAAATACTACTTGAGTAAAAGTCTAAAAGTATTTGGTTTTAAATATACTTAAGTATTAAAAGTAAATGTAATTGCTCAAATATACTTAAGTATCAAAAGTAAAAGTATAAATTCCTTATATTAAGCAAACCAGACGGCACCATTTTCCTGTTTTCTTTTTCTTTATGCGTAGACCGGGGCACACTCCAACACTCAGACATCATTTATAAAATGAAGCGTTTATGTTTAGGGAGTCCACCAGATCACAGGCAGAAGATGACCAGGGATGTTCTTTTGATAAATGCTTGAATTGGACCCTTTTCTTGTCCTGCTAATCAAAATGAACTTTAGGGTGTCAGGGAAAATGTATGGAGTAAAAAGTACCTACTTTTATAGGAATGTAATGGAGTAAAAGTAAAAGTTGTCAAACATATATATAGTAAAGCAAAGTTCAGATACACAAAAAAAAATACTTTAATACTTGAAAGTATTTTACTTAGTTACTATACACCACTGGTCTGGAGCCAGAGACAGGGTAAGAGGGAGAGAGAGAGCGAGCGAGAGAGAGAGCAGGGAGAGGAGAGATGGGTACAGCTCTGGATAAATGATGAGGAGAGAAGGTAGTTTACAGTAAAAGCTACCAAATCCATCTCTCTCCTTCTCCTGTCCTGTCCCCTCCTTTCTCTCCTGTGATATCTAAAAACAGCACTTCATCTAGGGAGGTGTAAATGCACTGGGACCCTCCTCAGACTCACCTGGTCCCAGCTCAATCAGCCGTGGAGCAGGCAGAGGGATGGGGGGTTGTGGTGGGGCGCTGAGGAATGGGCTCTCTGATGGTTAAGGAAAGGGATTGGTGACAGGTAAGGGTACAAGCAAAAAAATTCCCTGTACACTTTAAAGATGCAGTGCCCTTGAAAAGGCTATTATTGTTCATATCCAGATGTGACCCCCTCTGAAGTAACATGGTGACTATACAGTTCCGCTTTAACAGCCCTTCTCTCAATGTTAGGTGAAACACACAATCGTTATCCTCAGCGCCTCACATCCAGTTTCAGAGCAGCCTCAGTCAGAACCCCCTCTGATAAAGCCCAGCTACAAGTCAAATGCCAAACTCCATCATGTCTGACACGGACTCTGGCCATGCTCTCTCTGAAGTGTTGGGTAAATAATCCCCAATGACATGCAGTGGGGAGAGAGAGAGAGAGAGAGAGAGAGAGAGAGAGAGAGAGAGAGAGAGAGAGACTTGGCTGTGGCTGGGCTCAGCACACAGACAAGCTGTTTAAATCCCTTCTCCCTCTGTGCCTTTATTCCCCAAATGTAATTACAGGCCTGGCGAGGCCTGGGTGTCTGGGCAGGCTGAGGCTGTAGAGAGAGCCCAGAGCCCTGCAGTACAGTATCAACACCAGCAGGCAGCACCCTGTTTGTCTCAGAGGGAGAAGGAGACAGGAGGCTACAGGGACATTTCCAACACTACACACTTCAAAGGCCTCACTCCTCAGCCTCTCAGACACACCAGGTTAACCCAATCCTTTCAGTGCTGCCATGGGGCCCAGTGAGCAGACAGCACTGGCCACGCAGATAAAGGCCCAAAGAGCATCTCAGCACTGGGCTGTACTATCAGACAGCCTCCATGGAACAGAAACACCACCAGCTGCTCCCAGGAGATTTAAGACCAAAGCAAGACGCGTGTGAGGGGAGCATGGTGGTAAGGCTGGGGGATAATCACAGTAGGAATCCCAGTAACATTCCATGTAGAACTTCCAGATCTCTCTCTTTTAAACAAATGGCATGTGCACCTTCTCTTGTTCTAGTCTGGCTGTATGTTCATTTTCGTTTTCTATGTGCTCTACCTCAAGTTCCCTTTCCCGGTACTCAAACTCATTTCTGTTGCTCCAATTTTGCCTTTAGTTCGAAGTTCCACAGTTGCACGTCCAAGGGGTCTCCCCACCTACACGTAGCACTCTTTTCATCACTCTTTTAGGATGGACAGTTATCACACTGATGTCATAATGCTTTGCAATGATGATCAGATTCGCCTTTGTATACATAGATATAGTATTTCCCAACTAGGCTTTCCCCAAATGCTTCCAAAGACCATGGTTTTCTTTTTTTCCTGTGTGGTTATGCAACTTTCAAACTGATTTCACTAATTTTATAACCCCTGTTGGTTGTCAGTGGCAGAAAAAGTGTTGTTGGAACACTCAAATATCTGGGCACAGTAGAGCTTCAGTGTAGGTGATTAGAGCGACTACCATACTAATGGGAAACAAGATCTTGAATGAGCCCTTATTTTGTTACATTCCCTAAAAACTAACAAAAAATGTCGCAAAAAAAAAAAAGGGGAAATAACAAATAAATGACTGCCATCCAGAAGGAAACAGGTGGGATTAGAGATGGGTTCTGAAAGGCATCCATGGGGTGCCTACTGGGTGCTAGCCAATCCAATATAGAAGGGTCTTAAAAGATACCCACCATGGACGCCAACTGGATTTTCCTGAGAACAGACAAACTAAAAGAAAAACCCACAACTATTTAGGATAGGGACTTGCAACAAATATGAAGCAAAACTGAACACTATATAAAGGCTTTGTTCAGGTCTCTAAAGTTGGAAGTGCTAACATCTCCTCTCCAACTGATGCACTGGGCTAGCAGGTCTTAAATACCAGTTGGGCCAGCACAGGTGAAACGCATAATGACTAACACGGTAATTCGATTGGGCCAGCAGGTGAAACACATCCTGACCAACGATCTCGAAATGGACCTTGAAATGGAGAGAAACCAAAGCCTGAAACAACACACATGCAACATCCCTCTCCCTCCTGGCTGGGGGGGTCCAGATTTGTGAGGAAAGGGGGGTGGGGAGTAGCAACTAGAGCAACACCTTGAGTTAGAACTGCTCCTAAACACCCCACTGTCTCCATAGACACACACAGCTGCACCGCTCAGACTACAGCACTCAGAGAAAGACACACAGAGGGTGGGGGGGATAGTGGGAGAGAGAGAAAAGGAGAGAAAAAGAACGACAGAAGGAGACGGAGGGAGAAGGAGAGACTGAGAGTGTGGCGAGAGAGAGAGTGGCGAGAGAGAGAGAGTGAGGGGGGATATGTTTACCAAACACTCTGCAGGGACTGTGTTGGAATTTAAAGGCCTGCTTTTCCTGGAATGCTTGTTGTGTTCAGGTCACGCAATGTAAGCAGAGGGATTTGCCAGTGTAGGAGGAACACTTGGCTGTGCTCAACTCTCCCCCTGTACTCTCAGCTCTGCTTAGCGAAGGAACTGCTGTCTGGGAGGAGTAGGGGAGAGATGTGATTGAGAAAACCTCTGTAGGCACTGGAAGTGCCTGTGTGCTTCAATACTGAGAAGTGTGCTCCAGGGTGAGAATGATGGAGAAAACACTAGTCTTGTTCCGGTGAGTGTATAGATGTTTGTGTGTCAGATTGGCCTCCTGTCGTTCGAGAGAGAGCAGCGTAGAAATCACAGCCATGCTCAAGCAGTGACAAGACTAACTCGAAGTGGACAGAGTCATAACATTACACTTACGACCCAAGATGAGACAATGGTTTGAGAGGAACAAAGAGAATGAGAGAGAAGGAGAGGAGGACGGAAATGAGAAAGGAAGGGAGCGAGGGAGAGAAAGAGAGGACTAGCAGTGCAGCCAAGCCAAAACCAACATCTATTACAAGAGTCATCCCACATCTGCAACAGTGGCTGGCCCAGGACCAACCTGAGGTGGACTGGAACTATAGCCTTACTAGGTCCCGCCCACCTCCCCCATTCTCCAACCACTGAGCAGCCAACCAGATCCTACTATGTTTGGATGGGGATTGTTCTTTTGTCTGCAAATATTTGAACCGAGTTGCTCTTGGTGAGCTGGTGGAAGAAAACCCATGGATCAGTGTACTAGTGTTTGTGTGGTGAACTATATCTTACTACTTACTGTATGACATACCTGTAACCACAACACACCTGTTGTAGAGTAGCTTCACAAACCTGCACACACTGGTGTGAAAGATACACATACTTATGTTCTTCCTCTCAAGGCACCCCAGGACTCAGATAATAACCAGAAAAATATTTTTCACTCATAATTATTCTCTTAACACACGCTCACATACAAAGATAAAGCAGAAAAAGGCGTCTTTTGTCTGCTGAGCGCTGATGAAAAACTACCCACTGAGAACTTCAATCACTTCTGAAAATGAGCTTGTGTCATTAGTCCTGTCTGTCACTCTGCTGGGGTGCTGGGGGAGCAGCCATTGGCATCCTCTTTGCCTCCCCTCTACCTCCACTCTGCCTCTCTCTCTGCAAATTCTCCCCTCTGCTTCCCAGCCAGCCTGCAAGCCCGGGCCTTCCTTCCCTGGGCCTGGCTGCTCTGTAGCAGGGTAGGAGACCAGGGAGGGGCTAGGAGGGGACGGGAACGGGGGACGGGGGGGACCAGGGGGAGACACCATCCTGTTCTGGAATCTATTCTGCTCCTGGAATAATGGAGCTGTATGAGGGGTGGTGGTGTCTATGTACATAACCCCCTGAAGGCTCATCCTTTCAGACAGACAGCACGCATATACAATGAATACTGGGACATTCTGCATGTCAGTGGAGGCTGCTCAGAGGAGGAGGGGGAGGACCATCCAACTCAGTGAATTTCATAAAAATTGTTAAACATTTAAAAAGTGTTATTTTTTAGATAAAAATATACTAAATATTCTCACATCACCAAATAACTGATTTACAAACACTGTTTTGAAATGAAGGTCTACAGGAGCCTCAATAGCACTCTCTGGGGCAGCACCATAGTGTAGCTGGAGAACAGCTAGCTTCCGTCCTCCTCTGGGTCCATTGACTTCAATACAAAACCTAGGAGGTTCATGGTTCTCACCCCCTTCCATAGACTTACACAGTAATTACGACAACTTCCAGAGGACGTCCTCCAACCTATCAAAGCTCTTGCAGCATGAACTGACATGTTGTCCATTTAATCAAAGGATCAGAGCATGAATCTGGTACTGAAAGCATAAGCTACACCTAGCTAGCACTGCAGTGCATCAAATGTGGTGAGTAGTTGGCTCAAAGAAAGAGAAAGACAATAGTTGAACAAATTAATTTCAAAACAAATTAAGGAGAAGAAGATGATAGAGCTAGCTATATTTCATTGTCTTTGTTTTCACTTTCACTTAGCTAACGCAGCTAAGCTAATTTAGCCTACTTGACATGAATATCATTCCTCTCTGTTTATCTAGCTGGCTAAGGCTATCCAACACTGGAACTCTTCCAAGTCAAGGTAAGCTTTCGGTTTTCTTAATTTATATATTGTAACTGCTAAACTGCTGAAAGTGATGATTCTGTTTGTATGAGGCTGCTATGAAAGTGAACTGTTTGCGTGTGGTCAGGTGTATTCATTCAGCCAATTCTGTTGAAAAACGTTTCTTAAACGGAAGCAAACGGAAGAAAACAGGGATAAACCTACCTGAATTTGTCCAATAGAAACACTTGTTTCCAGCTCTTTTGACTAATGATTACACCCTAGATCAGCTAGATGCTGGCAACAATGTTCAAGGCAGTATTGAATGTGTCACTGTCTGTCACCTTGATTACTCCAATTTGTCTCTCGACCTGTGCACCTACGTTATAAACGTTCATTCATAGGCTAGGTTGTAGCAACCAGTATTATGTAGTAGTCTAAACCTATCGATGTCACATTGAGCTGGGTGAATGGAAAATGAATGACATTCATCCAATATGCTGTAATAGAAATAAGGCCATGCTCATAAAAAGAAAATTAAACAGCACCGACTGCTACTTACACATGTGTGATATTGCCACACATGCACAGAGATGCATGCACACGCACAGACCCTGCCGTAAGACCCAGAGAGCTGTCAGAAAGCAGAGGGTGGGAAGGAGGGAGGAAGGCTGGTGAGATTGGCCTCTGTGGATCCAGTGATTCTCTCATTATTAACTCCTCAGAGGATCACACACCCTAATCACACTAAGGCTCTCTGAAAGACAAAGACGTGTCCGTGCACATATCCAGAGAGGACTCGGTACCAGTACTCCTTGTATATAGCCTCGTAATTTATTGTTACTATTTCTTTTTTATTTTCTTACTTTTGAACTCTGCATTGTTGGGAAAGGGCTCGTAAGTAATCACTTCATGGTAACGTCTACACCTGCTGTATTCGGCACACGTGACAAAGTAAATTAGATTTCATTTGATTTTGATTTAACTCACTCACACACACACACACACACACACACTGTGAAAACAGGTTCTATAAACAAAAAGTGTCTTGCTAAGAGCGCACACACACACACAAACATGCAGCTCACTCTCATGGTGACTTTGATTTATGATACCAGAGCCATATCAGTGGCATCATCAGTACGGTGGACATTACTGCTACAAGCACAAAACAGCAATCTAAGGAGTCCCCGGTCAATGAGTGTGTGTATTTGTGTGTGTGTGTCTGTGTGTGAATGGAAGTGTGTGTGTAAATTATATTTGTAATAGAGTGTGTGTTTGTACGTGATCAGATTGTTGTGTGCAAGACAGAGCAGAAGCCTTTCTTGTAGGCTTCCCATCCCCACACAAGATGGAGTATTTTCATTTCACTTACTGGGGGCCTCATATTTTCTCTTCATTTTATTGCACTCTGTTAGCATTTTCCACACAGACACATTCCACCTACACACACAGACATCCAAGAGTGAGAGAGAGAGAGGGAGAGGGAGAGGGAGAGCGAGAGAGGTTTGGTTTAAATACCATGCCACAGAGCCAGGAATGCTGACACTGCTGTAGCTGGGGACAAAAGCTGAAGAGACTGAAAGCGAGACAGAGACAGAGAGAGAGAAAAAAGAAACAGAGAGAGAGAGTTGAAGGAGCTGGTGTGTATACAGTGAGGGCTGCTATAGGCAAACCGGGGAACAGTGATTCCCCTCTATGGTTATTATGTCAGGGAGTCTTGCGCAAGACCATTTTCTCACCCTGCAAAAATGCAGTCTCCCCTGTCCCTCAGTGTGCAGCAGCTATATATAATGCACACATCAAACGCTCCGAGCTGCTCTGACCTCACTTTCTGGGAGCCCAGCGGATTCCTCATACTACCGGAGAGTGTTTCACACAGGACCCATCTCACACACACAATTCACCTCCACCAAACCTTCTGAATTCCACTATCTCTCCGAAGAGAAACTCATCACATGCTAACAGAAAGAGGAGGAGAGCAACAGAGCACTGAGTTTGGTGAAAACCTTGACTTGGCTGTTGAAGAAGTACACCGTAACAGAGAGAGAGAGAGAGAGAGAGAGAGAGAGAGAGAGAGAGAGAGAGAGAGAGAGAGAGAGAGAGACAGAGACAGAGACAGAGACAGAGACAGAGACAGAGACAGAGAGACAGAGACAGAGAGACAGGGAGACAGAGAGACAGAGAGACAGAGAGAGAGACAGGGAGACAGGGAGACAGGGAGACAGGGAGACAGGGAGACAGGGAGACAGAGAGAGAGAGAGAGAGAGAGAGGGAGAGACAGAGACAGGGAGACAGAGAGAGAGAGAGAGAGACAGAGACAGGGAGACAGGGAGACAGCGACAGAGACAGTGAGACAGAGAGAGAGAGGGAGAGACAGAGACAGGGAGACAGAGAGAGACAGAGAGAGAGAGAGAGAGAGAGAGAGAGAGAGAGACAGAGACAGAGACAGAGACAGAGACAGAGACAGAGACAGGGAGACAGAGACAGGGAGAGAGAGAGAGAGAGAGAGAGAGAGAGAGAGAGAGAGAGAGAGAGAGAGAGAGAGAGAGGGGTGGATAGTCATTAGCCTATACCCCTCAAACTCAACTCTGGAACTTGAAGCCAGTGCCACTGTATTTTCCCATTGTTCTCCTCTAATCAGAGACTGATTTAGACCTGGGACACCAGGTGTGTGCAATTAATGACCAGGTAGAACAGAAAACCAGCAGGCTGCGGACCTCATTGGGTAAGAGTTGAATACCCCTGGCTTATACTGTATCTCGTTTCAGAGAGGAAGTGGGAGCAGAGAAGGAAGTGCACACATATCAGCAGTGAGAAGAGAAATGCACTCCTTTGTCTGCTGTACTGCAATCTGGACTCTGTCCACCGTGCTGTGTTTCTCTAACACATTAACCTTATCACTGGCCCAGCCGGGTCATTTCAAAGCCATTGGAGTGCCTTTATGCATCACTATAGTGACTGGCTCTAAAGGGGAGACCCTGGTTGTTGCAGGGTTGGAACCATTCTTTGGCCACGTCCAGAATCAATAACCATTTAAACACAGACACGGGGATAATCAAGGCTAGTAATTGTTCCAATGTGTAAAATCAGGGCTAGAATAGAGCAGTGCCCAGAGGACATAATTTATTTTCTGCATTGGCCGTCCCTGACCTCTGAACCTTGCTCCTAATCACCAATTAGCATGCAGCTTTTAGATTTCAGGCTGAATCGACGGAAGCTACGGGGTCTAGCCTAACAACAACACACACAACTCTACTACTCCACAGGACACACTGAATATGCCAATACTCCAAACTGACAGGTGTTGGGAATATGTTCGATAGTATCTGTTGAGTATAACCCAGGATGTCCCTTGTCAAAACATCTTGTGGGAACAGACCTGGTGACATGACTCATTTGCCAAGTTAATAGATGTTGTCTTGTTTCGCACGTCAAATCAAATCTCCCCAGTCCAGTAATATGAGTTTCTGTGTTAGTGTGTATTCAAGGAGCCATTTCACACTGCTGGGCTAGAAATAGTTCTTACATCAGCTGACCCTAGCCCTCTCCCCTGAGACAGCAATACACAAAGTACACACACATCTCTGCACACATACTCACACAGTATACACACACACACACACACACACCCTCTCTCCCTTTATACCTCCCTCCCTCCCTCCTGCCTCTCCCTCTCCTGTTCCCTGTCTTCTCCCCCTCCCTTACTCCTCTCTTCTTCTTCCTCCCTCTCTCCCTTTATACCTCCCTCCCTCCTGCCTCTCCCTCTCCTGTTCCCTGTCTTCTCCCCCTCCATTACTCCTCTCTTCTTCTCCCTCCCTCTCCCTTTATACCTCCCTCCCTCCTGCCTCTCCTGTTCCCTGTCTTCTCCCCCTCCCATACTCCTCTCTTCTTCTTTCTCCCCCTCTCCCTTTATACCTCCCTCCCTCCCTCCTGCCTCTCCCTCTCCTGTTCCCTGTCTTCTCCCCCTCCCATACTCCTCTCTTCTTCTTTCTCCCTCTCTCCCTTTATACCTCCCTCCCTTCTGCCTCTCCCTCTCTCCCTTTATACCTCCCTCCCTCCTGCCTCTCCTGTTCCCTGTCTTCTCCCCCTCCCATACTCCTCTCTTCTACTTTCTTCCTTCATTAAAATTGACTTCCTAAAGCCTCCATTCGTCTTGCTGACAGCTCCACTATCGATCGGCCTGGAGAGAAAGGATGCAGTTCCAGGGCTCTAAATGGCTCTCTGGCCAGCCTGGAAGATGGCTGGATGTATGCCGAAGGGAGGCGAGGAGGAGGGGAATGAATGGGCGAGCTGGAGAAACCAACCACGTTCTCACGTCAGCTATACCTTAGGGTGGGAGGTCTCCTATCACCCTGTACTCTACTGTAGATACCTGATTCACTTTGAAAGCCCTGAAATCCTGTTGCACTGTAGCTGACCAGCAAAACTACATGGACGTGTTTCATCATTAAGTAATGGACACAGCGCCATCACCCTATACGTTTTAGATAGCGCTGAAGAGGCGAAGACACAAAGGGGGATCAGGCAGTGTCACAAAATCAAACTGATAATCATTGGAGAGCATGACCAATTAAGCACCGAGGTACAGAGCTAGGAGATTAGAAACCTCTCAGGACTTGTTCAATTGGGTCACAGTGAAGTGGCACCCCTACAAGTCCCTGGCATACATGATATAATACATTCCAATTATTAAACTGGGCCCAGAAAGTCTGGCAGACTGTAAAAACTACACTGAGAACATAAGCAACACATGGGAGAGCAGATTTCAATTGGCCACGCTGACACACAATTCATTTCAATCAAACCCATCTGAAGTAGCTTTCCGCTGGCTGACGTCTTTAATGGGCCTCCATCCCTTATCGTCAGCTGTTATCAAGGGAAGATGAGTTGGCACTTTCCCTCTTCATCCCTCTCTCCCTCCATCCTTCCCGGGTGACACAAATTCTTCTGCCAAGATTGATGATTGGACATTTGATTTTCCTAATGATTAAAATATCTGCAGTCGCTGCCCTGCCGTAGAACCCCCACAGACTGAGTTTCACCCCCCTGCCTAAACCAACCCTCCCACCCCTCCTCAGATGAACGCTGTGTATGTATCGGGGTTGTCATCTATAATCATAGAGCGCAGCACAACACCGGCAGTCAGCAGGGGGGAGTCTCCCGGGAACGTGTCACTGTTTATTTGTTCTCTAATCTGTCCCTCTGAATTGCCATTGATTGCAGTAGCTAGGGAGAGAAAAACAGACAAGGTGTAATATTCAAGACAAATTACTCGACTTCCCAGTTGCGAGGAGCAGTTCAATCTACATAAGGCCAGATAGTGGTTAGAGACAGGCAATGTTAAAAAAAAAGGTTGTTAGCATTAACCAACAACCTTTGACTCCCCGGTATCGACACTGTGATCAGTAAATATCTCAGCCTCTACTACAGTATTCGGACTCAGCTGCTCTATGTAGCAGCCCATTCAAACAGCACGGCCATATACAGTATAGAATCCTAGAGTCGTGGAATGTACTGATGCTTTTTAGGGGGCATCATAAGGTAAAGAGAGGGTCTGAGGATCTGTTAACTGGAGAGAGGAGTGAAAGGGGGAGAGAAATGGGTGGGGAAAAGAGAGAGAGAGAGAGAGAGAGGGGAAGTAGACAGAAGGAGATGTGAGGTAGCTGAGGGAGGGAGTGTGGGAAAGAGAAAGGGAGGGTGAACTAGTGGAGAAAAATAGGAAATAAGGAAGGAGAGGGGAGAAATGGAGCATGGGGCAGAGAGGAGAGAAGAGGAGAAGAGAGGAAGGAGAGAGGATGGAGGGTTAAGGCTGTGGCGATGCAGAGTGCAGAGAGCAGTAGTCAATATGACAGCACTCATTCATCTCTCTGACAGCACTCCAAGTGCTCCACTAGGGAGACACATCGCTGCATCACCTACAATGCAGCAAATGCAGAGCACACTCACACAAACACAAATATGCCTTTTACCAACCCTCCACTTTACAACACACACACACGTTTGTTTACCTATCCTTGTGTGGACCGAACAACTGATTCCCATTCAAAATCCTATTTTCCTAACCCCCAACCCTTAAACTTAACCACAAACCTAACCATAACTCATAACCCCTAATCCTAATTCTAACCCCAATTGTAACCCTAAACTTAACCCCTAAACCTAAAATAGCCTTTTTCCTTGTGGCAAAATGAACTTCTGAGCCCCACAAGGATAGTAAAACCAAACACACACAGTATTTTCCAGGGAGCCTGCCCCAAGACTACATTTTGGGTCAATAGTATCTTGGGGGTGGGGCAAAATCAGTAAATACACCATTACACCATAACCTGCTAACTCACAAAACACAGCCACAGGCCATGACACACACACACACACACATTAGATAAGGCTGTGCGCTGCAACAATCAAATTAAGAGCAATAAATCTCGCAGTAGCAGCCTGAAGCTAGATGGCTCATACCAACCTGCCTGCACTGCGGACAATGGGACAAATCACCTGACAATCTAACATTCATTCACCTCCACAATCCATGCAAACCACATTCCTTTAGTCCATTTAGTGATTGCTATTGTGAGATACTTTACTGTCTGATGCTGAGGCTATAGACTTAACACACACACACAAACACACACACATCCTTGTTTCCCTCTCCTGGCTGGTCATGGCCCATTGGCTGTTTTCAGCCGTACATTTTCCATGATTCACGGCTAAGTGCGTCGGTGTAGAACAGTTCTGACTCACTGGGCCCAGGAAAGGAGAGACAGGCTGGCTGTGTGTCGTTACAGCACACCAGGATAGATGGACCACATGCAGGTTAGAGTGGCTGCTACACTACCACCACCAGGGGCTGAGCCTAGCACAATGAGACGAGGAAAGACTCTTCTTTATGTGGAGCTAGGCTAATGGCTGTGGTGGTAAGTAAGCATTTCACTGTTAGTCTACACCTGTTGTTTACGAAGCATATGATGAATACAATTTGATTTGACTTGGTGTGGTCTTGCTAGACCCATTCACAGGGGCTGTGGGTCTGGGCTGTTCTATGACATCTGTGGATACAGGGGGAAAGAAAGGTACTTGCACTAATTTGGCTTGACACCCTTTTCCCCAATCCCCTCCCAATCCCCTCCTCCTCCTCCCCCTTCTCCCCAAACTGGGCCAGCTCATACTCTATAAATGAACCCCCTAATGATCCCCAAATCTTCCTTCTCAATCAGCAGAGGAGGTGTGGGGAGCGAGGAGAGGGGAGGATGGGATCCTCCTATTAGAGCAGGGCCCCATAAAGGCAGCTGAGGCACCAGGCCCCTAATGATTCCTTAATGATCCCCCTCCTCGGCTGTAGCGCTGACCAACACTGACAAACCCTGACTAACCCTGACCCCAGGAACACCCACGCTAGTTTAGTTAGTGGAAATCCCTTTCAGCAGATCAAGCAAGGGAAACGGCACAGTAGACAAACAAAGACAGAGAGGTAGGAGGAGAAGAGTTGTGGTATAGGGGCAGTTAGACCTCTAGACCCCAATGCTCTCCCCTCTACCCAACCTCTTTAGCTGGGTTTCTGATTTCCATTGCAAGCCTGCAATGGGTTGGGGGAGCCAGCAGCAGAAGAATAGCATTTTAACATCACAGGGTAACGTAATTACAGAGTGTACCATCGCCAGCCGGCCTCAGTTTCTCCTAAATACTCACACCCCAAATTAGGGGTTACCTCACTCAAGCTAAACCTACTATTTAAGACTAGGACGTCACATGCAAACACAGGAGAGGAGAGGCAGTTTAGTTTTACCAGCAGAGTTTATCAGGAGAATGACATGAAGCTGTTCAGTCAGACGGTTGCTATTAAGCACCATAGTAGACCAGGTGGGACCACATTAACCTACTGTAAGGAAGGACTTGGCAGGGCCACATATGGCTGGATAAAGGAGAGTGTGTTTATGTTATATGTCCAGCATATCTGACAGCTGAAAATCTGCTAAAGATATTTCCAAAGTCTGCGAGTAAAAAAAATATATAATAACTCTGTGGTACAGTATGACCTCACAGGCTTGGACTGCAGCTCAGAACGAGTCACGGTCGCGGATGACAGAACACTGCACTCCAGGAGCCATTCCCAGGTTCCCCCTCTCATAGATAACACCAGCAGCTTTCCCCCTCACCTTTTAAACCACCCATCCCACTCTGACTGTCCTTCCATGTATCTGTCCCTCTCTAACACAACCACAAGGTACATCCACATAACCAATTATACCGTCATTCATTCCCTTCAAGATATTCCATCTTTAAGAGCAGTAATCATTTGAAAACATAGGAAAGCTGTATGGCTTGCGGAATTTATTTATCCAAAACAGAGACGTTGGTCACGACCATACTCTAGAGTAAGTGGAAAGTGAATAACTCATAATGGCCGGTATAGTGGTCATAAGCAATATGTGTGATTAAGGCCAGTGACTAGGCCAACTGTAGAAATGAGGAGTGGTGGACCATCAGTCTGGCAGGCAGCAGCAGAGTCCGGGCCTTGCATGGCAGAGCATTAGGAGATGAAAGAGAGGCCGTGCGTTGCGCCTCTACTGATAAAAACAGGATCCAATTACTGCCTGTGATTAATGGAGAACGCTCCCAGGAAGATCTCTGTCTTCTGTCTCTCTCTGCTCCTCCATCACAGGACACAGCCAGGCAACTTTGCACTGCACTGCGCTGGGGGATAGGCCAATAGTAGTGCTACTATATTAATGTTGTAGTAAGATCTCTGTCTTCTGTCTCTCTCTGCTGCTCCATCACAGGACACAGCCAGGCCACTCTGCACTGCACTGTACTGCACTGCACTGTACTGGGTGAAAGGCTAGTAGTAGTTACACTGGAGTAACACATGGATAGACAAGCGGTATAATGTGTGTGTGAGAACACCACCTTTTCTGGGGAATTACTACCTGCATTGAGGTAAAGGGCATAATTACTAATAAAGTGCTAAGATGGAGGTTTGTGTACTGTATGTGTGAGCCAGTGGAGGTTCCTCAGAGGAGGAAGGAGAGGACCATCCTACTCAGTGAATTCATGAAAATTAAAACAGTGAAACAATAGTGAAAGTTATCCTTTTTAGATAAAAGTATACGAAATATATTAATGTCACCAAATAACAGATTTAAACACACTGTTTTACAATGTAGATCTACAGTAGCCTCAACAGCACTCTCTAGGGTAGCACCATGGTGTAACCGGAGGACAGTTATTGACCAATACAAAGCTAAGGAGGCTCATGGTTCTCATCCCCTTCCATATGCTCACACAGCAATTAGGAAGACTTCCGGAGGATGTCCTCCAACCCACCAGAGATCTTGCAGCATGAACTGACATGTTGTCTTTCAATCAAAAGATCAGATAATTAATATAGTACTGAAAGTAGAAGCTACAGCTAGCTAGCACTGCAGTGCATAAAGTGGGTTGAGTAGTTGACTCAAAGCAGCAAAGAGACAGACAGAGAGATTTTTTTTTCTTAGTTTACCTTTCACTTACTTAGCTAGCTAAGGCAGCTAATTTAGCCTACTCAACAACCTGACTCAAACAGATGAATGCTATTTATGTTAGCTAGCTGGCTAAGGTTATCCAACAAAGCAACTCTTTCAACTCAAGGTAAGCTTGAGGTTTTAACTGTTAAACTGCTTGCTGTGCACTGTACTGCTTGATTGTACACATGGATTCCGGGTTTACTAATGCGTTAGTTGTAGTAGCTTTGTTGACTATGACCTTAGCTAATATGGTGATAACGATGTAGGCTGTGTAGCGGTTAGTGGCTATTGTATGAGTCACGCCCTGATCTGTTTCATCTGTCCTTGTGCTTGTCTCCACACCCTCCAGGTGTCACCCATCTTCCCCACTTATCCTCTGGGTATTTATAACTGAGTTTTCTGTCTGTCTGTGCCAGTTCGTCTTGCTTGTCAAGCTTACCTGTGTTTGTCTTCTTAGCTCCTGCTTTTCCCTAGTCTCTCTTTTTCTCACCCTCCTGGTTTTTGACCTTTGTCTGTCCTGACTCTGAGCCCGTCCGTCTGACCACTCTGCCTGTGCCTGACCCTGGGCCTGCCTGCCATCCTGTACCTTTGCTCCACCTCTGGATTAATGAACTCTGCCTGTCCCTGACCCTGCCTGCCGTCCTGTATCTTTGCTCCTACGCTGGATTATCAACCCCTGCATGCCGTGACCTGTCGTTTGCCTGCCCCTGTTGTTACAATAAACATAGTTACTTCACACAGTCCGCACTTGGGTCTACCTTGATAACTGGCCCTGACTGATCCAGCAGACTTGGACCAGCCCCGCAACGCCATCTCCTCCCAAGGAGCCACCATTGGTAGGCACAAGGAGTTGCTTCGCGGTCTGATGGAAGGGTTTCAGGACGTGGCCGAAAGTCACAACCTAGCCTTGAAAGCATAGTGGGAGCAATTCCATGGATTGCCTACTAGGAAGCCTACCACGACAGTAACCTCCCAGCCCCTCTGTTACCCGGCTGGTAGCAGCGCCGTCACCCCGGTTTCCCGGGAACCGCACTTACCTCCCCGGGAGCACTACAATGGAGATTCCCAAATCTGCCGGGCCTTTCTCTCCCAGTGCTCCATCATTTCTGAGCTGCAGCCTTCTTCGTTCCCTACGAAGATAGCGTACATTATTACGCTGATGTCTGGGAGGGCATTCGCCTGGGCCATGGGGTGTGGGAACAACAATCCGCCATCTACCTCAGTCTGGAGGTATTCGTGGCGGAGGTGAGAAAAGTTTGAGGCTCCGTTGTCTGGGAGAGAGGCTGCCCGGAAGTTACTCCAGCTTCGGCTGGACACCCTCAGTGTGGCAGACTATGCGGTGGAGTTCCGCACGCTAGCACCGGAGGCTACCTGGACACGTTCCTGCACGGATAATCGGAGGAGGTAAAGGATGAGCTGGCAGCCCACCTTTCAGCTGATGAACCCCCGGAAGTCCCCAGCGTCTACGTCCCCAAGAGGATCCGAGCTTACAAGAGTCCCTCCAAGAGCCTCCGGAGACTGCCGATTCACCTCTTTCCGAGCCAATGCAGCTCGGCAAGGCTGGGCTGTCTCCAGCCGAAAGCTTACGCAGACTTGAGATCCAGAGTTGCCTGTATTGCGGTACTGCCGGGTCATTTTGTGTCTACCTGTCCCTTCAAGAGACCTAGCTTATTTGTTGGAGTGAGTACTCTGGTGGGTCTTAAAGATAATTGTTCTTCTCCCCTTACTCGCACCCCTCTCCATGCCACTCTGCTGTGGGGCGACCAGTCCAAGTCTCTCCAAGTACTCATCGACTCGGGGGCTGATGTGAGTCTCATGGACGTTACCATGGCGTCCGAGCTGGGCATCCCCACTCAACCCCTCTACATTACCATGGGTGTTAGAGCACTGCGTCAACGGGCGCTCTATAGGCCGGGTCACCCACCAGAACACCCCCGTCAACCTACGAGTGTTGGGGAACCACAGTGTGACGATCCAAATCCTGCTGGTTGAGACTTTTGCAGGTTGCCGTGGTATTGGGATTCCTGTCCTGCCACACTCATTGCCTGAAGTCAGCTCTGCCTGCCGCGGGACATCTTCCTGGGGGCTTGGAAATTGCCCCGGACCTCTCTGCAAGCTCCGCAGAGTACCAGGACCTCCGGGAGGAGTTCAGTAAGGCCCAGGCCATTTTTCCTACCTTTTCTGTGTCTAAAGTCAAAACCATGTCTGACTTCCCCATGTCTTCTGTTTAAAGGCCCATCCCTCCCCCCATGTCATTGATGGCCAGCCAGCGTACACGGTGAAACGCCTCCTGAGGGTTCAACCACGTGGCAGGTGTTTCCAGTATCTGGTTGACTGGGAGGGTTATGGCGCAGAGGAGAGGTGCTGGGTTCCCACTAAAGACATCCTGGACCCGGCCCTCATCGCCGACTTTCACTGCCGGTACCCCAGTCAACCAGGTATCCGCCCAGGTGGAACGCCAGGTTCTGGTGGTGGTGGTGTGTGTGGGGGGGGGTACTGTCATTTGCCTGCCCCTGTTACAATAAACATTGTTACTTCACACAGTCTGCACTTGGGTCTTACCTTGATACCTGATAGTTTGGAGAGGTTTTTCGCCTGGTCACAGACAGCTGTTGTGTTGTGCACATACTGTAAGTTCACAAGCAAAGGGAAAAGGTGAGAGGAGGAGAGCTCGTAGTTGCGAGAAGGAATTATACAACGAGCAAAGTGATCATGCTGTATGTGGCTGCAATGAATGTGAACTGTGTGTGTGGGTGATCAGGGTGGATTCATTCCGCTGATTCTGTTGCAAACCGTTTCTTAAATGGAAGCAAACGGAACCAAATAGGGAAGGACTTACCTGAATTTGTCCAATAGAAACTCTAGTTTTAGATGCAAACATTTTCATTTTGCAACTGTTTGGACTAATGATTACACTCCTGATCAGCTGGAAGCAGGCAAGAGTGTGCAAGGCGGAATTGAATTTGTCACTGTCTGTCACCTTGATTTTTCCAATTTATCTCTCGACCTGTGCACCTACATTATAAACTTTCATTTGTAGGCTAGGTTGTAGCAACCTCATGATGGGTATAGGGAAAATGTGAGTATCATGTAGTAGCCTAAACCTATCAATGTTACAATGAGCTGGATGACTGGAATATGAATGACAGTCATCCGATATGTGACCTGTTTCAGGAAGCTAGGCGTATATTGCACATCACTACTCCAGAAGAGAGAGATTTGAACATCTTTTTAATGTATTTTTATCTAAATGCGTTTTTGGGCAGAAATGCCTTCTGGAACGTGAACTTTCATGTGCCTTAATAATAAACTGATATACCATCTGTAAATATGAATGTAATTGTTAAATTATGAGCCTCGTTGGTTTAGCCACGGAAAAAGCGGGAACCTTCTCGCTAGCCATGATTGGCTGAGATAATGGATGGGCTGGATATGCCGGGAGATGAGTTTGGATTGGTCTGCCATGTAGCATGCTTCTATCTATAACGTAAGCTGCTCAGTAGGTGTTGATAGTCCTTTCTACTACAGCGTTTTTGAAAAACACAACGTTAGCAATCGAGAACTCCAAAAGTTTTGCTAACTTTCTTAATTAACAACATTGATGCCCTGAATTTAGCATATAGGATGCACAGTTGAAGTTTACATCCACCATAGCCAAATACATTTCATCTCAGTTTTTCAAAAATCCTGACATTTAATCCTAGTAGAAATTCCCTGTTAGGTCAGTTAGGATCACCACTTTATTTTCAGAATAATAGTAGAGAGAATGAGTTATTTCAGCTTATATTTCATCACATTCATCACATTCCCAGTGGGTCAGAAGTTTACATACACTCAATTAGTATTTGGTAGCATTGCCTTTAAATTGTTCAACTTGGGTCAAACGTTTCGGGTAGCCTTCCACAAGCTTCCCACAATAAGTTGGGTGAATTTTGGCCCATTCCTCCTGACAGAGCTGGTGTAACTGAGTCAGGTTAGTAGGCCTCCTTGCTCACACACACTTTTTCAGTTCTGCCCACAAATGTTCTATAGGATGGAGGTCAGGGCTTTGTGATGGCCACTACAATACCTTGACTTTGTTGTCCTTAAACTATTTTGCCACAACTTTGGAAGTATGCTTGGGGTCATTGTCCATTTGGAAGATCCATTTGCGACCAAGCTTTAACTTCCTGACTGATGTCTTGAGATGTTGCTTCAATATATCCACGTAATTTTCCATCCACATAATTTTCCATCCTCATGATGCCATCTATTTTGTGAAGCGCACCAGTCCCTCCTGCAGCAAAGCACCCCCACAACTTGATGCTGCCACGCCCGTGCTTCACAGTTGGGATGGTGTTGTTTGGCTTGCAAGCCTCCCCCTTTTCCTCCAAACATAACGATGGTCATTACGGCCAAACAGTTCTATTTTTGTTTCATCAGACCAGAGGACATTTCTCCAAAAAGTACGATCTTGTTCCCATGTGCAGTTGTAAACCGTAGTCTGGCTTTTTTATGGTGGTTTTGGAGCAGTGGCTTCTTCCTTGCTGAGCAGCCTTTCAGGTTATGTCAATATAGGACTCGTTTTACTGTGGATATAGATACTTTGTACCTGTTTCCTCCATCATCTTCACAAGGTCCTTTGCTGTTGCTCTGGGATTGATTTGCACTTTTCGCACCAAAGTACGTTCATCTCTAGGAGACAGAACGCGTCTCCTTCCTGAGCGGTATGAAGGATGCGTGGTCCCATGGTGTTTATACTTGCATACTATTGTTTGAACAGATGAATGTGGTACCTTCAGGCATTTGGAATGGCTCCCAAGGATGAACCAGACTTGTGAAGGTCTACAATTGTTTTTCTGAGGTCTTGGCTGATTTCTTCTGATTTTACCATGATGTCAAGCAAATAGGCACTGCGTTTGAAGGTAGGCCTTGAAATATATCCACAAGTACACACCTCCAATTGACTCAAATGATGTCAATTAGCCTATCAGAAGCTTCTAAAGCCATGACATAATTTTCTGGAATTTTCCAAGCTGTTTAACCTGTTTGGGATAGGGTCACGACTTGCAGACTTGTTTTTGAGTTGCTGTGCGTTTTGTTGCCAACCTGTTTTGCTACCTGACAAATTTACGGTTTTTACTTTTTAATTACCGTTTATATTTTTGTTTTTTCCTCCTCAACTTTTTCACTCCGGACGCTTTATCTGGACGTGGTTCGTCAGGACCTCCAACAGCCGAAGCTAAGTAGTAACATTAACATGATGCCTTCTAATTGCAGTCGCTGTACTCGCCTTACGGCGAGGATAGCTGTGCTACAAACCCAGCTTCAGACGCAATCGCTAGGCAAGGGTAATTTCAGTGTAGGAAAGGATGAAACAGCGTCTGTGCCACCAGTAAGTACACATAGTAGTATAAATCCCCTGGCACAGTCCCCGCAGCCGGACAACTTTCTCACGGTTTCTGGAAGGAAATGCTGTAGGAACGCTCAACCGGTGTCGCTCATTCAGCCGACAGAAACTTTCAACCGGTTTTCCCCATTAAGCAGCGGGTCGGAGTCAGAGGCCGAGTCTTCTCTGGTCTCTACTCCTCCCGTTACGGGGTCTGAGACGCCGAAGCTTCCCACCATTAGCTCTGACAAATTGAAAACTCTAGTCATTGGCGACTCCATTACCCGCAGTATTAGACTTAAAACGAATCATCCAGCGATCATACACTGTTTACCGGGGGGCAGGGCTACCGACGTTAAGGCTAATCTGAAGATGGTGCTGGCTAAAGCTAAAACTGGCGAGTGTAGAGAGTATAGAGATATTGTTATCCACGTCGGCACCAACGGTGTTAGATGAAACAGTCAGAGATCACCAAGCGCAACATAGCTTCTGCGTGTAAATCAGCTAGAAAGATGTGTCGGCATCGAGTAATTGTCTCTGGCCCCCTCCCAGTTAGGGGGAGTGATGAGCTCTACAGCAGAGTCTCACAACTCAATCGCTGGTTGAAAACTATTTTCTGCCCCTCCCAAAAGATAGAATTTGTAGATAATTGGCCCTTTTTCTGGGACTCACCCACAAACAGGACCAAGCCTGACCTGCTGAGGAGTGACGGACTCCATCCTAGCTGGAGGGGTGCTCTCATTTTATCTACCAACATAGACAGGGCTCTAACTCCTCTAGCTCCACAATGAAATAGGGTGCAGGCCAGGCAGCAGGCTGTTAGCCAGCCTGCCAGCATAGTGGAGTCTGCCACTAGCACAGTCAGTGTAGTCAGCTCAGCTATCACCATTGAGACCGTGTCTGTGCCTCGACCTAGGTTGGGCAAAACTAAACATGGCGGTGTTCGCCTTAGCAATCTCACTAGGATAAAGACCATCTCCATTCCTGTCATTATTGAAAGAGATCATGATACCTCACATCTCAAAATAGGGCTACTTAATGTTAGATCCCTTACTTCAAAGGCAATTATAGTCAATGAACTAATCACTGATCATAATCTTGATGTGATTGGCCTGACTGAAACATGGCTTAAGCCTGATGAATTTACTGTGTTAAATGAGGCCTCACCTCCTGGCTACACTAGTGACCATATCCCCCGTGCATCCCGCAAAGGCGGAGGTGTTGCTAACATTTACAATAGCAAATTTCAATTTACAAAAAAAAAAATGACGTTTTTGTCTTTTGAGCTTCTAGTCATGAAATCTATGCAGCCTACTCAATCACTTTTTATAGCTACTGTTTACAGGCCTCCTGGGCCATATACAGTGTTCCTCACTGAGTTCCCTGAATTCCTATCGGACCTTGTAGTCATAGCGGATAATATTCTAATCTTTGGTGACTTTAATATTCACATGGAAAAGTCCACAGACCCACTCCAAAAGGCTTTCGGAGCCATCATCGACTCAGTGGGTTTTGTCCAACATGTCTCTGGACCCACTCACTGTCACAGTCATACGCTGGACCTAGTTTTGTCCCATGGAATAAATGTTGTGGATCTTAATGTTTTTCCTCATAATCCTGGACTATCAGACCACCATTTTATTACGTTTGCAATTGCAACAAATAATCTGCTCAGACCCCAACCAAGGATCATCAAAAGTCGTGCTATAAATTCACAGACAACACAAAGATTCCTTGATGTCCTTCCAGATTCCCTCTGTCTACCCAAGGACACCAGAGGACAAAAATCAGTTAACCACCTAACTGAGGAACTCAATTTAACCTTGCGCAATACCCTAGATGCAGTTGCACCCCTAAAAACTAAAAACATTTCTCATAAGAAACTAGCTCCCTGGTACACAGAAAATACCCGAGCTCTGAAGCAAGCTTCCAGAAAATTGGAACGGAAATGGCGCCACACCAAACTGGAAGTCTTCCGACTAGCTTGGAAAGACAGTACTGTGCAGTACCGAAGAGCCCTTACTGCTGCTCGATCATCCTATTTTTCTAACTTAATTGAGGAAAATAAGAACAATCCGAAATTCCTTTTTGATACTGTCGCAAAGCTAACTAAAAAGCAGCATTCCCCAAGAGAGGATGACTTTCACTTTAGCAGTGATAAATTCATGAACTTCTTTGAGGAAAAGATTATGATTATTAGAAAGCAAATTACGGACTCTTCCTTAAATCTGCGTATTCCTTCAAAGCTCAGTTGTCCTGAGTCTGCACAACTCTGCCAGGACCTAGGATCAAGAGAGACGCTCAAGTGTTTTAGTACTATATCTCTTGACACAATGATGAAAATAATCATGGCCTCTAAACATTCAAGCTGCATACTGGACCCTATTCCAACTAAACTACTGAAATAGCTGCTTCCTGTGCTTGGCCCTCCTATGTTGAACATAATAAACGGCTCTCTATCCACCGGATGTGTACCAAACTCACTAAAAGTGGCAGTAATAAAGCCTCTCTTGAAAAAGCCAAACCTTGACCCAGAAAATATAAAAAACTATCGGCCTATATCGAATCTTCCATTCCTCTCAAAAATTTTAGAAAAGGCTGTTGCGCAACAACTCACTGCCTTCCTGAAGACAAACAATGTATACGAAATGCTTCAGTCTGGTTTTAGACCCCATCATAGCACTGAGACGGCACTTGTGAAGGTGGTAAATGACATTTTAATGGCATCGGACCGAGGCTCTGCATCTGTCCTCGTGCTCCTAGACCTTAGTGCTGCTTTTGATACCATCGATCACCACATTCTTTTGGAGAGATTGGAAACCCAAATTGGTCTACACGGACAAGTTCTGGCCTGGTTTAGATCTTATCTGTCGGAAAGATATCAGTTTGTCTCTGTGAATAGTTTGTCCTCTGACAAATCAACTGTAAATTTCGGTGTTCCTCAAGGTTCCGTTTTAGGACCACTATTGTTTTCACTATATATTTTACCTCTTGGGGATGTTATTCGAAAACATAATGTTAACTTTCACTGCTATGCGGATGACACACAGCTGTACATTTCAATTAAACATGGTGAAGCCCCAAAATTGCCCTTGCTAGAAGAATGTGTTTCAGACATAAGGAAGTGGATGGCTGCAAACTTTCTACTTTTAAACTCGGACAAAACAGAGATGCTTGTTCTAGGTCCCAAGAAACAAAGAGATCTTCTGTTGAATCTGACAATTAATCTTAATGGTTGTACAGTCGTCTCAAATAAAACTGTGAAGGACCTTGGCGTTACTCTGGACCCTGATCTCTCTTTTGAAGAACATATCAAGACCATTTCAAGGACAGCTTTTTTCCATCTACGTAACATTGCAAAAATCAGAAACTTTCTGTCCAAAAATGATGCAGAAAAATTAATCCATGCTTTTGTCACTTCTAGGTTAGACTACTGCAATGCTCTACTTTCCGGCTACCCGGATAAAGCACTAAATAAACTTCAGTTAGTGCTAAATACGGCTGCTAGAATCCTGACTAGAACCAAAAAATTTGATCATATTACTCCAGTGCTAGCCTCTCTACACTGGCTTCCTGTCAAAGCAAGGGCTGATTTCAAGGTTTTACTGCTAACCTACAAAGCATTACATGGGCTTGCTCCTACCTATCTCTCTGATTTGGTCCTGCCGTACATACCTACACGTACGCTACGGTCACAAGACGCAGGCCTCCTAATTGTCCCTAGAATTTATAAGCAAACAGCTGGAGGCAGGGCTTTCTCCTATAGAGCTCCATTTTTATGGAACGGTCTGCCTACCCATGTCAGAGACGCAAACTCGGTCTCAACCTTTAAGTCTCTACTGAAGACTCATCTCTTCAGTGGGTCATATGATTGAGTGTAGTCTGGCCCAGGAGTGGGAGGGTGAACGGAAAGGCTCTGGAGCAACGAACCGCCCTTGCTGTCTCTGCATGGCCGGTTCCCCTCTTTCCACTGGGATTCTCTGCCTCTAACCCTTTTACAGGGGCTGAGTCACTGGCTTACTGGGGCTCTCTCATGCCGTCCCTGGAGGGGGTGCGTCACCTGAGTGGGTTGAGTCACTGATGTGGTCATCCTGTCTGGGTTGGCGCCCCCCCCTTGGGTTGTGCCGTGGCGGAGGTCTTTGTGGGCTATACTCAGCCTTGTCTCAGGATGGTAAGTTGGTGGTTGAAGATATCCCTCTAGTGGTGTGGGGGCTGTGCTTTGGCAAAGTGGGTGGGGTTATATCTTTCCTGTTTGGCCCTGTCCGGGGGTGTCCTCGGAGTGGGCCACAGTGTCTCCTGACCCCTCCTGTCTCAGCCTCCAGTATTTATGCTGCAGTAATAGTTTATGTGTCGGGGGGCTAGGGTCAGTTTGTTATATCTGGAGTACTTCTCCTGTCCTATTCGGTGTCCTGTGTGAATCTAGGTGTGCGTTCTCTAATTCTCTCCTTCTCTCTTTCTCTCTCTCGGAGGACCTGAGCCCTAGGACCATGCCCCAGGACTACCTGACATGATGACTCCTTGCTGTCCCCAGTCCACCTGGCTGTGCTGCTGCTCCAGTTTCAACTGTTCTGCCTTAATATTATTCGACCATGCTGGTCATTTATGAACATTTGAACATCTTGGCCATGTTGTTATAATCTCCACCCGGCACAGCCAGAAGAGGACTGGCCACCCCACATAGCCTGGTTCCTCTCTAGGTTTCTTCCTAGGTTTTGGCCTTTCTAGGGAGTTTTTCCTAGCCACCGTGCTTCTACACCTGCATTGCTTGCTGTTTGGGGTTTTAGGCTGGGTTTCTGTACAGCACTTTGAGATATCAGCTGATGTACGAAGGGCTATATAAATACATTTGATTTGATTTGATTTGATAGGGGGCAGCATGTTCACGTTTGGATGAAAAGCGTGCCCAGAGTAAACTGCCTGCTACTCAGTCCCAGTTGCATATTATTAGTGGATCTGGATAGAAAACACTCTGAAGTTTCTAAAACTGTTTGAATGATGTCTGTGAGTATAACAGAACTCATATGGCAGGCAAAAACATGAGAAAAAATCCAACCAGGAAGTGGGAAATCTGAGGTTAGTTTTTCAAGTATTTGCCTATCCAAGATACAGTGTAAATTTGGTCCGATTGCACTTCCTAAGGCTTCCACTAGGTCAACAATCTTTAGAACCTTGTTTTAGGCTTCTACTGTGAAGAAGGAGAGAATGAAAGCAGTTTCAACCAGAGGTCTGGCAGAGTGCCTTGAGCTCAGTCAGGCGCACACCCGTGAGAGGTAGCTGCGTTCCATTGTATTTCTAAAGACAAAGGAATTCTCCAGTTGAAACATTATTGAAGATTTATGATAAAAACATCATAAAGATTGATTCTATACATCGTTTGACATGTTTCTACGAACTGTAACGGAACTTTTTGACTTTTTGTCTGGACTGCGAGTCGTGATTTTGGATTTGTGAACTAAACGCTCAAACAAAAAGGAGGAATTTGGACATAAATGATGGATTTATCGAACAAAACAAACATTTATTGTGGAAGTAGGATTCCTGGGAGTACATTATGATGAAGATCAAAGGTAAGTGAATATTTATAATGCTATTTCTGACTTCTGTTGACTCCACAACATGGTGGGTATCTGTATGGCTTGTTTTTGTGTCTGAGCGCCGTACTCAGATTATTGCATGGTGTGCTTTTTCCATAAAGTTTTTTTTGAAAATCTGACACAGCGTTTGCATTAACTTCTTATGGCTGCAGGGGCAGTATTGAGTAGCTTGGATAAAAGTTGCCGAGAGGTGCCCAGAGTAAACGGCTTGCTCCTCAGTCCCAGTTGCTTATATATGCATATTAGTAGTAGTATTGGATAGAAAACACTCTGAAGTTTCTAAAACTGTTTGAATGATGTCTGAGTATAACAGAACTCATATGGCAGGCAAAAACCTGAGAAGAAATCCAAACAGGAAGTGGGAAATCTGAGGTTGGTCAATTTTCAACCCAGACCCTATTGAATACACAGTGGGATATTGGTTATGTTGCATTTCCTAAGGCTTCCACTCGATGTCAACCGTCTTTAGAAACTTCATTGAGGCTTCTACTGTAATGTGGGGCCGGATGAGAATTCTTTGAGTCAGTAGTCTGGCAGAGAGCCAGGTCCTGGTCATGCTCATTTCACATGATAGCGACCTGCGTTCCATGGCTTTTCTACAGACAATGGAATTCTCCGGTTGGAACGTTATTGAAGATTTATGATAAAAACATCCTAAAGATTGATTCTATACTTAGTTTGAAATGTTTCTACGACCTGTAATATAACTTTTTGAAGTTTTCGTCCGACATTCGGCTGGACCTGCACGAGCGTTTGGATTAGTGTACTAAACGCCCTAGCAAAAGTAGCTACTTGGACATAAATAATGGACATTATCAAACAAATCCAACATTTATTGTGGAACTAGGATTCCTGGGAGTGCATTCTGATGAAGATCATCAAAGGTAAGGGAATATTTATAATGTTATTTCTGATTTCTGTTGACTCCAACATGGTGGATAAAAAAAATTTTTTTTCTGAGCGTGAAGTTTTTTAAAAATCTGACACAGCCTTTCCATGTCTAACAATTGTATTTTCATAGACATTTATAATGAGTATTTCTGTAAAATGATGTGGCTCTCTGCAATATCAACGGATGTTTTTGGAACTAGTGAACATAACGCGCCAATGTCTACTGAGATTGTTTTATATAAATATGAACTTTATCAAACAAAACATACATGTATTGTGTAACATGAAGTCCTATGAGTGTCATTTGATGAAGCTCATCAAAGGTTAGTGATTAATTTGATCTCTATTTCTGCTTTTTGTGACTCCTCTCTTTGGCTGGAAAAATGGCTGTGTTTTTCTGTGACTAGGTACTGACCTAACATAATCATTGGGTGTGCTTTCGTCGTAAAGCATTTTTAAAATCGGACACTGTGGTGGGATTAAGAACAAGTTTATCTTTAAAATGGTGTAAAATACTTGTATGTTTGAAGAATTTTAATTTTGAGATTTCTGTTGTTTGGCACATTCACTGGCTGTTGTCATATCGATCTCGTTAGCGGGATTTCAGCCGTAAGAAGTTAAAAGGCACAGTCAACTTAGTGTATGTAAACTTCTGACCCACTGGAATTGTGACACAGTGGATTATAAGTGAAATTGTTGGAAAAATTACTTGAGTCATGCACAAAGTAGATGTCCTAAACGATTTGCCAAAACTATAGTTTGTTAACAAGAAATGTGTGGAGTGGTTGAAAAATGAGTTTTAATGACTCCATCCTAAGTGTATGTAAACTTCCAACTTCAACTGTAGATCAAGGAACAGATCAAATCTATTTTTACCTGGAGTTTTTCCTTATTGTGGGCTACTACTTTTACCACCTTTAGTCTTGAAATCTTTGGTTGTTTACCACACTACTCTCTCTGTTTAGCATATGGATGTGAATCCTTATAGAGATGGGTGGGGCTAAAGCTCAAGAGGGTGTGAATGATGCTGAACCGGTGTAGACCAAGAAGAGCTCTCCAGTAGGTGTATCAAAACATTCAAGGGCAATTTTCTCAAAAGTGTTCCACCTTTCAAAGCATATTTACTTTCCCATTGTTCCTCAACTGCAGTGTATGATATACCATTTTCTAGCTCTTAGTCTCTATTTGTATCAAATGTAAAAAACACAATTTCAAATGTTGCTACATAGGACCAAATCCAGGCGGTGGGTTACATAAACTGTAATTGAAGTAAGACCATGCTCATAAAAAAAGCTGTCCTCTCTAATCTTAAACGGCACCGACAGCCACTGGTGGGAGCGCCCCTTACTCTCTCTCCTTCACACTCTTCACGGTCTCTACTGACACTTCAGTGAGCAGCAGCACAACATCCTGTGTCCAGGTTGGCCTGGCCTCTAGGAAGTGACCTCACCTCCTCTAAGGCCAGATAATACGTTTGACATCAGAAAGCAAAACACTAGCTGGGCTAGCTACAGTAATGAGGGATCCGTTCCCTCCGTTAGCCCCCAGTGTTCTGCTCTGCTCTCTGAGGGAGGCCAGGTGGTGTGACACACATGTGACTGATTAGGGACCAGGGGCTGTCCTGTAGGAGGCAGCAGCCATTAGCAGCATGGGATGACCTAGTCAAGGCCCTGGAATAGTCTTTACATAACACCTCAGACACAGCTCACATAACTTGTACTGGCCCACTTCTAAAAGTACTGTTAGTGTGTGGTGGGAAGGTGAGGGGATGTTCACTCTCAGAAGAAGTGAATGAGAGAGTATTGTATAAGAATGGGTCAGTATTATTCAACATGTAAGGTGTACGGGCTGTGTGCTAAACCAAAGGGGGGGATAGAGGGATGAGAGGTGTCCTTAACAGCCAGTCAGGTGGCAGCTTGGTGTTAGTAGGAGGATCTAGATATGATTAGGAAGGGTGGGGGCTTTCATAGTAATCCTTCCTGTCTGACTGAGAAGGCAGGGTTGTAGGTGCACGGAAACACACACACGCACGGAAACACACACACACAAACACGCACACACTCATTAAAAGCTACCATCTGGTCAGCCAATTACTGCCAGTGCCTAATATGTTTTTTTATTTTATTTATTTTTTATTTCACCTTTATTTAACCAGGTAGGCTAGTTGCGAACAAGTTCTCATTTACAACTGCGATCTGGCCAAGATAAAGCAAAGCAGTGCGACACAAAACAGAGTTACACATGGATTAAACAAACATATCACAACAGAAACAAGTCTATATACAGTATGTGCAAATGAGGTAAGATAAGGGAGGTAAGGCAATAAATAGGCCATAGTGGCGAAATAATTACACTTTAGCAATTAAACACTGGAGTGATAGATGTGCAGAAGATGAATGTGCAAGTAGAGATACTGGGGTGCAAAGGAGCAAAAAAATATATAACAGTATGGGGATGAGGTAGTTGGATGGGCTATTTACAGATGGGCTATGTACAGGTGCAGTGATCTGTGAGCTGCCCTGACAGCTGGTGCTTAAAGTTAGTGAGGGAGATTTGAGTCTTCAGTGATTTTTGCAATTCTTTCCAGTCATTGGCAGCAGAGAACTGGAAGGAAAGGCAGCCAAAGTAGGAATTGGCTTTGGGGGTGACCAGTGAAATATACCTGCTGGGTGCTGCTATGGTGACCAGTGAGCTGAGATAAGGCGGGGCTTTACCTAGCAAAAACTTGTAGATTACCTGGAGCCAGTGGGTTTGGCGACGAATATGAAACGAGGGCCAGCCAAAGAGGGCATACAGGTCGCAGTGGTGGGTGGTATATGGGGCTTTGGTGACAAAACGGATGGCACTGTGATAGACTGCAACCAATTTGCTGAGTAGAGTGTTGGAGGCTATTTTGTAAATGACATCGCCGAAGTCAAGGATCGGTAGGATGGTCAGTATTAATGTGAACTGGGTACTGAGACCCCCAAATTAAACACAGACCCCCACACTCCTTACCTTATCCACAAGCACACTCAAATACAGCTCACCCTAACACTACTGTAACTTAACCTGTGTGCTTGACATACTGTACGTAGGTCTAGGCCTTCCACTGATGTCTGTGGTCTTTTTCCTATCTATCTATGTGGAGGTATTTGTGTGAGAGATGTGAGGGGCCTTTGGCAGTTAGCTGTAGCTTTGTTTCTCATTGTGTGGTTATGTCTGGACTGTATAAACGTCCTCTGATATCAGCGAAAACAAACAGTTGAAGCGGCTGGAGAGGTGCTGGAGGGGAGGATAAGAGATGAGGGGAGCAGTTGGACGGGGGAAGCAAGGAGGGACGGGGAGGAAGCAGGGAGGAACAAGGGGGGAAAGCAGGGAGGGATGAGGGGAAAAGGGAGGGACGGGGGGGAGGCAGGGAGGGACGGGGGAAGCAGGGAGGGACGGGGGAAGCAAGGAGGGACGGGGAGGAAGCAGGGAGGAACAGGGGGAAAGCAGGGAGGGATGAGGGGAAAAGGGAGGGACGGGGGGAAGGCAGGGAGGGATGAGGGGAAGCAGGGAGGGACGCGGGGGATGCAGGGATGGACACGGGGGATGCAGGGATGGACACGGGGGATGCAGGGATGACACGGGGGAAGCAGGGATGGACACGGGGGAAGCAGGGATGGACACGGGGGATGCATGGATGGACACGGGGGATGCAGGGAGAGACGGGGGAAGCAGGGAGAGACGGGGGAAGCAGGGAGAGACGGGGATGGACACGGGGGAAGCAGGGAGAGACGGGGGAAGCAGGAAGACAAGGGGGAAGCAGGGAGAGACAGGGATGGACACGGGGGAAGCAGGGAGGATGGGGGAAGCAGGGAGAGACGGGGGAAGCAGGGAGAGACGGGGGAAGCAGGGAGGGACGGGGATGGACACGGAGGAAGCAGGGAGGATCGGGGAAGCAGGGAGAGACGGGGGAAGCAGGGAGAGACGGGGGAAGCAGGGAGAGACGGGGGAAGCAGGGAGGGACGGGGAAAGCAAGGGCATTCTTCTCTCTGGGCTGGGTGACGGAACTGTGCTGGAACGAGCACCCCCCACAATCACCACAGAGGTCAGGCAGAACACACAGAGAAAGAGAGAGAGAGAGAGAGAGAGAGAGAGAGAGCGGGGTTAAGGGAGACAGAGAGAAACTAGCCCTTTTTCTCACTGTCTGGCCCTCCCTCTTCCTCTGCCTACCCTCCCTCCCTCATGCTCTCCCTTTATTCTTCTTTCTCTCTCTCTCCTACTCGCTCGCTCTCCCTCTCTCCCTCTATCCCCCCCTCTCCCTCTCCCCCTCTCTCTCTCTCCCTCCCTCTCTCCCTCTCTCTCCCTTTCTCTCCCTCTCTATCTCCCTCTCACCCTCTCTCCCTCTCTCTCTCCCCCTTTCTCTCCCTCTCTCTCCCTCTCTCCCTCTCTCTCTCCCTCTCTCCCTCTCTCTCTCTCTCTTCACTCTCCCTTGTCCGTCAGTTTTTTCTCTCTCATGTCCTTTGTTTTCTTTCCCCCTCTATTTCATATCCAAACAGCTTAATCAGTCTAAATGGCATTCCTAAAGCAACATATGTTGCCAAAGCTGAATCATGTACAGGATAACTGAATCATGTACAGGATAAATATCTCTATAATATCTGCATAAACGTTTTGCATTGATAACGAGGAGCACCAGCTGTTACTAATGGCCCTCCCATTGGTCTCTCCACCTCTCTATCCCTTGCCTTGTCACCTTCACTTGTTCTCCTAGCCCAATTCTCATCCCTCTCTCTCTCTGACAGGAGAACCAGCAGCAGAGCCTTCCTGCTCTTCAGTCTTACCCTTCAGTCACCCTCTGAACGACCAAGACTGAGGAGAGGCTGCTGGACACATCACTATGACAACCACTAACAGAAACAGAAAAAAAACACTAGCCATCCATCCCCCATATGACCTCACCCCTCCTATTGCAGAAGATAACCTAAAACTATATGAGAGATTTCTCTTACATTTTATCTTTATTTAACTAGGCAAGTCACTTAAGAACAAATTCTTATTTAGGAACAGTGGGTTAACTGCCTTGTTCAGGAGGAAAATGACAATTTTTTACCTTGTCAGCTCAGCGATTTGAACAAGCAACCTTCAGTTTTTTTATTTTATTTAACCAGGCAAGTCAGTTAAGAACAAATTCTTATTTTCAATGACGGCCTAGGATTTGCCGTCAGAACGACAGATTTGAACTTGCAACCTTCCGGTTACTAGTCCAATGCTCTAACCACTAGGCTACCCTGCCACCCCACATACTACCACCTAGAAAAGACCATCAAAATGACCCAGGAGTAATGTATAGAGCGGGGGTTCCCAAACTGCGGGGCACAGGGGCTTTCACCTGACTCTTGAAAGTTGTAATAGTAGAACGCAAAATGTGCCATTTCGAAAGTGGGTGGTGCATAATCAGTTGTCCTCTTGTACTGTCAGTCATTGCATACCTCAGAGAGCTATTTAGAACTTATCAGAAATGTCCAGATCAAAACATAGTTTTTTTTAGCCCATAGATGTTTTTGTAAAGTTCGAGTCACGCAAATATCACATGAATACACATTAGACATGGCAAAATGTATAGAATTGCAAGAAAATTTGCTTTAAACTGCTAAATGTTCTCTGCAACCCATGACAAAATGTGTAGAATTGCAGGAAATAAGCTTTAAATCTGCAAATGTTCTCTCCCCCAACAAGAGGGGTGTGAACAATTTGTGTCATGAACAGTGCTTGTGCCCATAGAAATAGACAATGTGGAAGGGGGGGCCTGAGTGAAAAAGTTTGGGAACCCCTGATAAGAGGACACATCTTCTCCTCATGAGTGGGATGTGGCCATGTGTGTCTCAGTCTCTTACCTCCCTCTCCTTGAGCTTCATAGCCAGGACCAGCTGGTGGCGGTGGTTGGTCAGGGCCTCGCGGTAGTTCCCCTTGGAGAAGAATGCTGAGCCCAGGTTGCCATGGGCACGGCATTCACCTGTTTGGTCACCTGGAGCAGAGGAGGAAAGGGAGGAGAAAGGACATGTCACTCCAGGACAGTTTGGGACAAAGGACAGTGTTCCCTATACAAAATCCTCTGAGAACATAATCAATACTTTGTAAGCATCTGTATACTTGTTTGTTTACCACTCAGGTTATATACAGTACAACAGGAAAATCACTACTAAATGTGCTGTCATTCAGTGTAGATTTACAGGGCAGTCATGGTCCTCCACCATCTTAGAGCAATGATGCAGTGATGCGTTGGATCTCCTTGACACTGACATCCCATTACGTCCTTAAATGGAGTACTGGGCGTTCTAAGCTGCTGTACAGACAGAGCTCCACAGTAGAAGTAGACCTGCTAAACCTGACCTCCGGGCCCTAGTGGGGTGAGAGGTGGAGAAGGGGAGGCCTTATTACATCTGCCTGATAGACAGGCCCCCCCATACAGAGCCATAGAGCCAGGCTCTCTACCTAAAAACCACAGCACTCTGCTCCATCCAGACCCTTATCTCCTGCTGCTCTGCTATACACTGCCCACTTATGTGTCAAACTGTGTGGGGTCAGGAGAGTCAGACAATCTGGGCTGCCTTACACTCACAGTAACTCAGGGCCAGATAGAGACACACCAATACACACAGATACGAACGTAAATAAACAGACAAAAACACACACACAAACATGCACCCCTGTGGTCTCACCTAGTGTCTTGGAAACCTCCAGGTCTTGCTGCATATATCCGGTGCTCTTCTCTGCATTGCCCAGGGACCAGTGGGCGCTGCTGAGGGCTGAGAAGACGGAGCCACGCAGCTTGAGGCTGCAGGTACCGATCTTTAACGCGGCCTCCAGGACCACCACGGATGCGGTGTGGTGGGCCGCCGTCAGCAGCTCCTGACCAATCACTGACACCACCACGAATGGACTCTTGTCCAGCTTCATCTTCTGCAGCTGCTGGTAGGTGGGTTCTAGGGACTCTATGTGGAGGGAGGGAGGGAGGGGAGAGGAGGGGGTTAGGGATGGTCATGATGGGGGCTACTGGACTCATTCAGATAGCTTTTTTGTATTTCTTTCAGTTTCATGGAATACACAAGGTTCTCCATACTGCAGCTCACGAACAATGACTGTATACTGCTTAGGTCAATTACTGTACACTAGTCACGTTGATTGGTTCACCAGAATATCTTGTAAGATGGAAAATCTTAATAGCTCCATATAAACTCATCCCAGTCCTCAGTGCATCTAGTTAAGTCTGACACAACAACTGTATAATCGTGTAACCAACGATTACGGATGAAAAGCATCATGAAAATAAAATAATCATCATAACTGTTTTGATATACAGTACCAGTCAAAAGTTGACACAACAACTCATTCAAGGGTTTTTCTTTATATTTACTATTTTCTACATTGTATAATAATAGTGACGACATCAAAACTATGAAATAGCACAGATGGATACATGTAGTAACCAAAAAAGTGTTAAACAATTCAAAATATATTTTATATTTGAGATTCTTCAAAGTAGCCTCCCTTTGCCTTGCTTTGTACACTCTTGGCATTCTCTCAACCAGATTCACTTGGAATGCTTTTCCAACAGTCTTGAAGGAGATCCCACATATGCTTAGCAACTGTTGGCTGCATTTCCTTCACTCTGCGGTCCAACTCATCCCAAACCATCTTAATTGGGTTGAGGTCGGGTGATTGTAGAGGCCAGGTCATCTGATGCAGCACTCCATCACTCTCCTTCTTGGTCAAATAGCCCTTACACAGCTGGTTAAGTGTGCCTTGATTCTAAACAAATCACAGACAGTGTTACCAGCAGAACACCCCCACACTATCACACCTCCTCCTCCATGCTTCACAGTGGGAACAACACATGTGGAGATCCTCCATTCACCTCAACCAGCTTCATGAGCTAGTCACCTGGAATGCATTTCAATTAACAGGTGTGACTTGTTTAATGTTAATTTGTGGAATTTCTTTCCTTATTAATGCATTTGATCCAATCAGCTGTGTTGTGACAAGGTAGGCGTGGTATACAGAAGACAGCCCTATTTGGCAAAAGTCCATATTATGGCAAAACAGCTAAAATAAGCAAAGAGAATTGACAGTCGATCATTACTTTAAGACATGAAGGTCAGTCAATGTGGAAAATTTTAAGAACTTTGAACGTTTCTTCAAGTGCAGTCGCAAAAACCATCAAGCATTATGATGAAATTGGCTCTCACGAGGACCGCCACAGGGAAGACCCAGAGTTGCCTCTGCTGCAGAGGATAAGTTCATTAGAGTTACCAGCCTCAGAAATTGCAGCCAAAATAAATGCTTCACAGAGTTCAAGTAACAGACACATCTCAACATCAACTGTTCAGAGGAGACTGCGTGAATCAGGCCTTCATGGTCAAATTGCTGCAAAGAAACCACTACTTATGGACACCAATAAGAAGAATAGACTTGCTTGAGCCAAGAAAAAAGAGCAATGGACATTAGACCTGTGGAAATCTGTCCTTTGGTTTGATGAGTCCATATTTGAGACACAGAGGCTGAGGACACAGAGGCTGTGTAAGGGCTATTTAACCAAGAAGGAGAGTGATGGAGTGCTGCATCAGATGCCCTGGCCTTCAAAATCACCTGACCTCAACCCAATTAAACCTGATTACTGCTTACAAGCAAAAACTAAAAGCAGGAAGTACAAGTGACTCGCTCAATACAGAAGTGGTCAGATGACACGGATGCTACACTTCAGGACTGTTTTGCTAGCACAGACATGGAATATGTTCCGGGATTCATCCAAAGGCATTGAGGAGTATACCACCTCAGTCAACACCGGCTTCATCAATAAGTGCATCGATGATGTCATCCCCACAGTGACCATATGTACATTTCCCAACCAGAAGCCATGAATTACAGGCAACATCCGCACCGAGCTAAAGGCTAGAGCTACAGCATTAAAGGAGCTGGACACTATTCCGGACGCTTATAACGAACCATCAAACAGGCAAAGCATCAATGCAGGACTAAGATTGAATGCTACTACACCGGCTCTGACACTCGTCAGATGTGGCAGGGCTTGAAAACTATTACGGACTACAAAATTAAACCCAGCCGCGAGCTGCCCAGTGACGAGAGCCTACCAGATGAGCTAAATGCCTTTTATGCTCGCTTTGAGGTGAGAAACACTGAAGCATGTATGAGAGCACCAGCTGTTCCGGACGACTGTGTGATCACGCTCTCCATAGCCGATGTGAACAAGACCTTTAAACACGTCAACATTCACAAAGCCGCGGGGCCAGACAGATTACCAGGACGTGTACTCAAAGCATGCGCGGACTAGTTGCCAAGAGTGTTCACTGACATTTTCAACCTCTCCCTGGCCGAGTCTGTAATAACTACATGTTTCAAACAGATCACCATTGTCCCTGTGCCCAAGATAGCGAAGGTAAACTTCCTAAATGATTACCTGCCTGTAGCACTCTCGTCGATAACCATGAAGTGCTTTGAAAGGCTGTGGTCATGGCTCACAACACCATAATGCCAGAAACCCTAAACCCACTCCAATTAGCATTCCTCCCCAACAGATCCACAGATGACGCAATCTCAATCGCACTCCACACTGGACAAAAAAAAATGTGAGAATGCTGTTCATTGACTACAGCTCAGCGTTCAACACCATAGTGCCCACAGAGCGCATCACGAAGACAAGGACCATGGGACTAAACACATCCCTCTGCAACTGGATCCTTGACTTCCTGACGGGCCGCTCCCAGGTGGTAAAGGTAGGTAACAACACATCTGCCACGCTGATCCTCAACACTGGGACCCCCCAGGGGTGCGTGCTTAGTTCCCAGTGCTAGGCCTGATCATCGACAATGATGAGACAGCCTATAGGGAGGAGGTCAGAGACCTGGCAGTGTGGTGCCAGGACAATAACCTCTCTCTCAATGTGAGCAAGACATAAGTAAGCAGCAAAGCACCCCCACAAAATCATGCTGCCACGCCCGTGCTTCACGGTTGGGATGGTGTTCTTCGGCTTGCAAGCCTCCCCCTTTTTCCTCCAAACATAACGATGGTCATTATGGCCAAACAGGTCTATTTTTGTTTCATCAGACCAGAGGACATTTCTCCAAAAAGTACAATATTTGTCGCCATATGCAGTTGCAAACCATAGTCTGGCTTTTTTATGGCCGTTTTGGAGCAGCGGCTTCTTCCTTGATGAGCGGCCTTTCAGGTTATGTCGATATAGGACTCGTTTTACTGTGGATATAGATACTTTTGTACCTGTTTCCTCCAGCATCTTCACAAGGTCCTTTGCTGTTGCTCTGGGATTGATTTGCACTTTTCGCACCAAAGTACGTTAATCTCTAGGAGACAGAACGCGTCTCCTTCCTGAGCGGAATGACGGCTGCGTGGTCCCATGGTGTTTATACTTGTGTACTATTGTTTGTACAGATGGACGTGGTACCTTCAGTCATTCGAAATTGCTCCCAAGGATGAACCAGACTTGTGGAGGTCTACAATTTTTTTCTGAGGACTTGGCTGATTCCTTTTGATTTTCCCATGATGTCAAGCAAAGAGGCACTGAGTTTGGAAGTAGGCCTTGAAATACATCTACAGGTACACATCCACTTGACTCAAATGATGTCAATTAGCCTATCAGAAGCTTCTAAAGCCATGACATCATTTTATGTACTTTTGCAAGCTGTTTAAAAGGCACAGTCAACTTAGTGTATGTACACTTCTGACCCACTGGAATTGTGATACAGTGAATTACAAGTTAAATAATCTGTCTGTAAACAATTGTTGGAAAAATTACTTGTGCCATGCACAAAGTAGATGTCCTAACAGACTTGCCAAAACTATAGTTTGTTAACAGGAAATTTGTGGAGTGGTTGAAAAACAAGTTTTAATGACTCCAACCTAAGTGTATGTAAACTTCCAACTTCAACTGTATTTGTTTTTTTCTTCTGTGTGTAGCGAACAGCTGACTGAAGACAGGACGGCTGGGCATTCGTGTGGTTGAGTCCGTTTCAGCGGTAACATGGACTCTTTACAACATGATTCTACTTTATTGCGCCTTGCTGAAACAAGCAAGTGTTGTAGCAGACGAGTTGCCTCTTTAGTTGCCCAGGCAACGCCCCCTCCCTGCAGCAGAAGCACATGCAGTCAGGAGCGGAGGAGAGAAGAAAATCTGTGTCTAATATATTTTTGGCTGACCAATAACCGTCATCCAAAATTCCATGACTGTCACATCTACTGTGTTTCAGGGAGCGCAATCAGTGTGTCTTTTGTTGGCTAAATGAGCTGAGCTTGTCTGAGTGATTGCTTTAGAACATGGATTTCACTGACAAACAAGACAAGCATATGAATACACCATTCACAGGTACCACTATTATTGGCAATTTAATACAGGGCAATTTCAAAGACCACTAAAAAAAAGCAGCACAGTGAAATTATATTTCTATGTTCTCTTCATTTTTTCATTTGATGTTGCAGTTTGAGAGAGAAAAGAAAAGCCTGAGTGGGTTTTGAGGGCCGGTGAGTGTTAAGAGTGATGGTGAACATGCTGCTGTAACACACAGGGGAGAGAGGCAGAGGAATGCAGAGCGGAGAGGAGACACACAAGGTGACCTTTGGGAAGGCTGAAAATGCACACAATACTATAAATCAACTGTGGGCAACGCAAGGTTTGGGATCCACAGCCCCTCCAGATTACTGACATTACCCGCCAGCCAGCCTGCCAGCCAGCCCGCCAGACAGAAAATTGGGAGACTGACAGGGTGGGGGACGGGACAGGGGTGACATCCTGTGTGTGAATGTGTGTGTGCGCGTACCTGCCTGTGTGTGTTTGCTGTATGTGTGAGTGTATGTACTGTATATGTGAGTGCAAGTGTGTGAACATGAGGGGGAATATGAAATATACCTGTGCCCCTTCTGCAAATATTTTTAGCAGAGTTGCAGTTAATTAGGTCAACTCCTCCCCCACATAGGTTTTTCTGTAATGTACCTACCTGTCCAAGGCAGATCGTGTCTGCAGTCAAATGTACTGAATGCCTGCTACTGTATCAGTCATGCCCATGCACTTAAAGACCATGACACTCATTGGTTCAGACAAACACTTACAAACAACAAAATACACATGAACATGATCTGAATAGCCTGGTGGTAGTAGCAAGCCACCCAGACTGAAACTAATATTCACCACACACAAACAGAATGATCCACGTCTATAGTCTTCACAGAAGCATTCAAAAATATCATTGATGATGCTATTTCAAGTGCATCCAAGTGCATCACTTGTGTTCCAGCGGTTGGCAGAATGTAACGCTAGCAGAAACACTGTGCATATCACATATCATATCCATTCATAGCTGGTAATTGTATTCAAAGTGATACACAGAGTAGTGTCATAAATCAAACATTGCTATCTCTCTCTCCGTCTTTCTCTTTTTCTCTCTCTCTCCGTCACAGTCTTATTCTCTCTCTTTCCCAAGTCCAAGCTCCAGAGTTTCAGCAACAGGGCCTTCTCCAGGGATGATCCAAGGCTCTGGAACTCCTTCCCTCCAGCCATCCATGACTATGAATCCATCACCATCGTTTAGTCCCTCCTAAAGCCCAACCTCTTCACCTTGGCCTACCTCTAAGCCCCTCCCCACAGACACTCTCTCCCACACACGCTCTCTCTATTCCCCCCCCCACACACACACACACACAACACCTGCTCGCTCACTCATACACTGACACATCACATTCTTTCCTCTCCTTTAAGCTCCTCCCCTTCTCTTTGTTTCATGTTTTGTTACATCCTGCTGTTAGACTGGCGTTGTCTGGTTTTGATATCTCGGGTTAGTTTCATTGAAAAGTCCTATATAAGTCCCATGTACTATTATTACCAATCCTTTTACAAACATAGAGTAAATATCATCCACATGTACATAAACAGGTACAGTACATTCATATATAGTTCCTTCTCCTGCTCTCAGGCTTGGTCTCATAAAGGGGAGGCCCTGGGAGGTTGGTGACCATTACAAACCCAGGTAGCGTACATTCTGTTTTCCCCTGCCCTTAAATACAACCATGACTCATTTCACCTTCCCATTTCACGAGCCATTCTCTTCTTTGGGTCTGTGACTGTGAAGAGGCAGAGAGCTGACTGCTGAGAGGGCTAAATTCCTCCTGTACCCTACGTTTGTTTTCATGCATCTCCATACATACTAAAAAGAACATACTAAAAGTACTATATTTTCTCATCATCATGATCAATATGGAGACATTGTTTATTATGGTGACATTGTCTCTCCTCCAACCCTAAGAGCTCAGTCAGAGAACTTCAGAGCTGGTCCAAGATAATAATAATTATAATTTTGTGAGTTCTTATATTTGTCCTGTTTCACACATGCACAAGTGTGTATTATACGCATGAGTGAATTTGAAATGTGTTTTTTGCATATCCCAACTCTCCCTGAGATTCCCTCGGAGATTGGGGTCATGGTAAGGGTCAACCATTATCAACGGCGACACTGGAGCAATTAGGGTTAAGTGCATTGCTCAAACGCACATCAACAGATGTTTCATCTTATCAGCTCGGGGATTCAAACTAGCAACCTTTCGCTTACTGGCCCAACACTCTAAACACTAGGCTACCTGCGGCCCAAGTTCACGGGACAAACAGAACAGAAGAGAGCAAAGCCCATTCACTCTCAACACTGACTACTGATTGGGCTTGATTTCTCTCATTTCATTTCACACAGCGATATTCACCGCAGGAAAAAAATATGCATCAAAACCTTGATATCTGAGGAGTTTGAAGCTGAAAATGATCATAGGCGGCAGAGAAGAGAGCCGGGTATATAGAGGGTTCTGAGAGCAGTTTCCCCTCCTTTAAAAAGCTCTTTGTTGTGGGAAACACAAAGGCTTAGAGTACAGTTGAATTCTGGACTCATGGAAAATCTTTCAGATCTATACGAGGAGGAGAGAGGGAACTAACGTCTGTGTTGCGTCGTGTGGGGAAAATTGTTTGGCAAAGCCACAGTGACAATGTGAGAATGTAATATTGTTATACTAAAGTAAACACAAACAGTGGTGATGGTGTGCTTCAGGGGAATTTCATACACACTTTTTGTCTCCTTGAAGACAAAGGACTTGAATATGTTTTCTTACTTTCATTATTTCTGTGCTTTGTTCACTGTTTGAATGAGCACACCTTTATCTGTCTCGCTACGCCCAATGACTAAACATGTAAAGAAAAACATTCAAGTGAATTTGAAGACTAAACAGATGTATGTGTTGTCCTGAAAACAACAAGTAGCTACTTGACTACAGGTTGGATGTATATCATTAGTATCCACATGGTTCTGTTCATCTTCTTCATTACACTTCAACCCTGTATTTAACTAGCTGGGGCAAAAGTTTAGTAAGACCCTAGCGACACCAAACTCCAAGCGAGGGGAAAATGAAATGAGTGGATTTGGTAATCCCCAGGTAATCCTGGGAGGGGTGTGTTACACGGACGATAAGACGGGCTGGCAGCAACACGCCATCTACGACTTCAGCGAGAGAAAGCAACGCTTTCCTACCTTTTCCTTATCACAGGGTTTTGGCTGCACAACACTGATTATCCTCCCTGTTTGCTGGCGTAACGCTGATTATCTTCCCCCTATGCCAGGAGCCCCTCTGAGAGGATCATTGCTCTTAATCCCCCGACCTAGCCCCCCCTAACAAACCTTGGACTGGCGCCCTCCCTCCGTCGCTAGCTGCTTCCCTCCCTGGCACCATGGGAAACGTGGTAAACAATTAAGAGATTAAAAAGCCTGGGCCAAGAGCTTCTCCTTTTCTACTGAGAGAGAGGCCCAGTCAGGTCCATTGTGTTTAGTGTTGGGCCCACTCTCCAGTCCTTTTGCTGTTAGGCTTCCAGTGACAAGGTTTATGTAATCAATGTACCTCAGATGGGTTTTTCACTCAGTGCTTGTTTTTCCCATGTATTCAGATACAGCCTTTCGCTAACAGGGATTGACAGAGGCGCTCTATGCAGCCTAAAACACAATGGCTCCTCTCTGAACAGAACAGAAGACAGACATGTGGATCCACTCTCTCTGATCTCTCTCACACATCATGGAGCAGGGAAGTCAGAGTTTACTGAAAGGCCTGGATATTAAGCTACTTGGAGTTGGAAAATAGGCTTCATCGAGGGCAGACAAGGGCTGTGTTGTTGGATGTTTATTATGATAAATAAGTATCTTTCTGATCAACCTGACCGATAATCAGTCACACATACACTGAGACAGACAGACAGACAGACAGACAGACAGACAGACAGACAGACAGACAGACGGTGTAAAGACATACAGTAGTCACTCTGACAGACAGCTAGAGTCACACTGACACATTAATTGACTGACGAGGATGAAGATTAGCAACATTTAGACCGTTAGAAAGACAGAGGAAAACAAAGAGAGATAGTAAGACAGAAGTGTTACCTCGTAGTGGGGACTTCATGGCAGCCTCCACCATGCCAACCAGTAGCTGCAGGCTCTTGGGGTCTTGGGCCAGCCCCGAGGCGAAGGCGGCCAACGCGTCGGCATGGCGACCAAGGTACTGAAGGGCAACACCCTGTCGGAAGTATGCCTGTGGAGAGGAGAGAGAGAGGGAGAGGGAAGGAAAGGGAGTTAGACCCAATCAAATCATGAGAAAACAAAAAGATAATTACTTAACACATTGGAAAGAATTAACAAAAACACTGAGCAAACTAGAAAGCTATTTGGCACTAAACAGGGAGTACACAGTGGCAGAATACCTGATCACTGTGACTGACCCAAAATGTAAGAAATCTTTGACGATGTACAGACTCAGTGAGCATAGTCTTGCTATTGAGAAAGGCCACCAAATGCAGACCTGGCTCTCAAGAGAAGACAGGCTATGTGCTCACTGCCCACAAAAAGGTGGAAACTGAGCAGCACTTCCTAACCTCCTGCCAAATGTATGACTATTAGAAACACATATTTCCCTCAGATTACACACACCCACAAAGAATTTCAAAACAAATCCAATTTTGATAAAATCCCATAGCTATTGGAAGAAATACCACAGTATGCAATCACAGCAGCAAGATTTGTGACCTGTTGCCACAAGAAAAGGACAACCAGTGAAGAACAAAAACCATTGTAAATACAACCTATATTTATGTTGATTTATTTTCCCTTTTGTACTTTAACTATTTGCACATCATCACAACACTGTATATAGACATAATATGACATTTGAAATGTCTTTATTCTTTTGGAACTTTTGTGAGTGTAATGTTTACTGTATATTTTGTATTGTTTATTTATCTTTTTACTTGCTTTGGCAATGTAAACATGTGTTTCCTATGTCAATAAAACCCTTCAATTGAAATTGAATTGAGAGTGAGAAGTCACTACAGCAGTCTAGCTTCACAGCATGGGGCTGCAAACAAACACATTACCAGACACTCATTTAACGCCACTTGCATTTTTGTCTTCTTCACATGAGCAGTTTTCAGAGTACATGGCACCACTCTCCTTTGTATTCCCATAATAGAGCGATGACTGTGTTTCCTGTACTTGTTAATTGGATTATACATTTTACATAAATGCACATGATACAGTACACACTCATCGGTTGCATTTCTCAAGAGCATGCCATTGTTTTCTATTCACACAAATGGTTTTGGTTTGCAGTGGGTATCGTCTGCGCACAAGTGCAGAGTAAAGGGATTTCTATTAGATTCCGTTGAAAGAGCTTAGAGAGGGAGAGAGAGCTAGTCTACATAATGGAGTTACTTTATAGCATCATAAAAGGATAGCCATAAATAATCCAGACTCTCCGTGTTATTTTTCACAGTTTTGCTATAATGACATACAGTACGTGTACTACCACCCTGAATCGGCCATGGCCTATTTGTCGACATCTGGGCCTTTCAATAGTGTGGAGCCCTCAAGTAGAATTCCTCCTCTTCCACCAGTTTGTTCCCATTGCTCTCAGATAGCCAGTCAGTCACATGGTGGTTAAGTGTGATTTAACAGCAGTGAAAGGCACAGATCATGTGGCCACAGCCATATCTGATACTGACACTCTACAATGTTTGGGAACATTTAAGAAATTGATTTTGCGTGTATGTGTGTGTGTGTGTGTGTGGGGGGGGGGGCAAAACAAATACAATGTCCATTACCCAAAACCAATAGTATAATAAAGAGAACCAATATTTCACCAATAGGTTTCCAATGACAGCAGCCTCTCCCCTATCTATGTGTAGCCTGTAGAAACAGAGCTGTTTCCTGGTCTGCCTGTCTGTCTCTATCTGTCTCCATCTATGTTTGTGTCCCAAGGCTGATCTGAGACCAATCCTAGGACAAAACTGAACAGAACCCAGCTCTGCACAGCTCAGCTCCATGCCCTGAGTAAGCACTGCAGCCAAGCTCACAGCCTACTCCAGCCAAATCATTAAATCCACCCGCAGATCTGGGATGATATAAACACTGCAAAAGTTATACTAAAGTGTTCCCTTCTGAATAGCTGAGGAATGCTCAACTTTGTTCTCTTATTTCGAGGCAGAGTTGAGTTTTGATAATTGCTTGTGTGATTTGCTAGCAACAACATTGAGTCACCATCAGTCGATACTTGTAAAAATGTCAATTCAGAAAATTCTATGTTTGTTCTGTACAACTTGCTCAACTGGAGACGTACTGGCCTTGACGTACTACGCAAGCTGAGGTCCAATTGGAACAAGTGTATTCGAGCTGAGTTGAGCAACACAAATTTGGGAAAAAAAGTTGGTGGTTGTAATCAAAGTTTTTATTAAAAGTATGAATTTCAGCACCATGCGGAAGGAGGTGGTTGTACAGGACAAACATAGACATTTAGGATGGGGTGAAATATTGCCTGGAAATACAATTTAAAGTTTGGTATGGATAGTCCTCTTATGTCTTTCCCTCTAGAAATGTGTTAATTTTATCTGTGATTGTTTACATTTCTATATACATTTTGAAACCTCACAATGAATTTTACTCCAATAGCCAGAAGGGAGAGCCATGGGAATCACTGAACTATAGAAATTTTGCCGTGGCAATATATACATTTTGACAGTAGATATTCTGTCGGTTAAAGCAGGATATTATTCCATGTACTGAAGTCGGATTGAATTGATTTGAGCGTGCTGTTAAAGTTTCTGGCAATGGTTTTATCTTAGGACGGAAATATATCTGCTCCCAAATATTTAAATGGGAAAGGATTGGGATTCCATAAGGAGAGATGGAGTCCTCCATCGGGCTCTTGAGCGGCAGTGGGGCTGATTTGGTTAGATTCATTTTGTCATTTTAATTTATCAGATTAATTTATCTATGACCTTCAATGCGTTTGGGAGCGATTGAGATACATTGTCTGGATATAGAAAAATATTGTCTGCGTAAAATGAGATGAAGTGATCAGAAATTAGTGTTATATCCTTCGATTGTTGAGTTGCCTGGGCCAGGGGTTGCATGGATAATAAGAATAGCAAAGCGGAAATTGGATCGCCTTGTCTGCAGCTTCTAGTGATTCTGAATGGAGCAGAGCAGATATTGCCTGTTATAACTATGGCTGAGGGATTGGCACATCATTGGTTCTTAAAGGATGTAAATGTGCATGTTCAATTTTAAATTTAATAAAAACTGTTGCACCTACAAACTTAGTCAATCTGACATATTTTATGTCTAATGGAAAATATTCAGAAAACTCAATTGCTAATAACACTGTAAAAACTCTGGTATGTGTTGTGTACCTCCAATCAGGTTAATTTGTGAATTTTCTAAAAGGCTATGTGTAATATATGTATGTACAGTGCTTCAGAAAGTATTTATACCCATTGACTTATTCCACATTTTGTTGTGTTACAGGGTGAGTTCAAAATGGATTATATCTTTTTTCTCTCACCCATCTACACACAATACCCCATAATGACAAAGTGTAAACATGTTTTTGGAAATGTTTGCAAATGTATTGAAAATTAAATACAGAAATGTCTAATTTACATAAATATTCACACCTCTTTGCTATGACACTCCAAATTGAGCTCAGGAGCATCCGATTTCCTTTGATCATCCTCACTACAACTTGATTGGAGTCCACCTGTGGCTAATTCAATTGTTTGGCCATGATTTTAAAAGAAACACACCTGTCTATATACTTCTTCACAACAGTATCTCGGACCTGCCTGGTGTGTTCCTTGTTCTTCATGATGCTCTCTGCGCTTTTAACGGACCTCTGAGACTATCACAGAGCAGGTGCATTTATACGGAGACTTGATTACACACAGGTGGATTGTATTTATCATCATTAGTCATTTAGGTCAACATTGGATCATTCAGAGATCCTCACTGAACTTCTGGAGAGAATTTGCTGCACTGAAAGTAAAGGGGCTGAATAATTTTGCACGCCCAATTTTTCAGTTTTTGATTTGTTAAAAAAGTTTGAAATATCCAATAAATGTCGTTCCACTTCATGATTGTGTCCCACTTGTTGTTGATTCTTCACAAAAAAATACAGTTTTATATCTTTATGTTTGAAGCCTGAAATGTGGCAAAAGGTCGCAAAGTTCAAGGGGCCGAATACTTTCGCAAGGCACTGTAAATATATGGATGGTCGTGCGGCATAGGCAAGATGCAATAGATGGTATGAAATACAGTATACACATATGAGATGAGTAATGTAGTATATGTAAACATTAAAGTGGCATTATTTAAAGTGACTAGTGATACCTTTATTAAATCCATTTATTAAAGTGGCCAGTGATTTCGGTCTGTATGTTGGCAGCAGCCTCTCTATGTTAGTGATGGCTGTTTAACAGTCTGATGGCCTTGAAATAGAAGCTGTTTTTCAGTCTCTCGGTCCCAGCTTTGATGCACCTGTACTGACCTCACCTTCCGGATGATAGCGGGGTGAAAAGGCAGTGGCTCGGGTGGTTATTAACCTTGATGATCTTTAGGCCTTCCTGTGACATTGGGTGCTGTAGGTGTCTTGAGGGCAGGTAGTTTGCCCCCGGTGATGCGTTGTGCAGACCGCACCACCCTCTGGAGAGCCTTGCGGATGAGGGCGGTGCAGTTGCCGTATCAGGCGGTGATACAGCCCGACAGGATGCTCTCGATTGTGCATCTGTAAAAGTTTGAGTGTTTTTGGTGACAAGCCAAATTTCTTCAGCCTACCGAGTTTGAAGAGGCGCTATCGCACCTTCTTCACCACTCTGTCTGTGTGGGTGGACCATTTCAGTTTGTCCGTGCTGTGTACACCGAGGAACTTAAAACTTTCCACCTTCTCCACTGCTGTCCCGTCGATGTGGATAGGGGGGTGCTCCCTCTGTTGTTTCCTGAAGACCACAATCATCTCCTTTGTTTTGTTGACGTTGAGTGAGAGGTTGTTTTCCTGACACCACACTCCAAGTGCCCTCACCTCTCATCATTGTTGGTAATCAAGCCCACTACTCTTGTGTCATCTGCAAACTTGATGATTGAGTTGGAGGCGTGCATGGCCACACAGTCATGGGTGAACAGGGAGTACAGGAGGGGGCTAGGCACGCACACTTGTGGGGCCCCTGTGTTGAGGATCAGCAAGGTGGAGATATTGTTTCCTACCTTCACCACCTGGGGGCGGCCCGTCAAAAAGTCCAGGACCCAATTGCACAGGGCGGGGTTGAGACCCAGGGCCGTAAACTTAATGATGTGCTTGGAGGGTACTATGGTGTTGAATGCTGAGCTGTAGTCAATGAACAGCATTCTTATATATTCCTCTTGTCCAGATGGGTTAGGGCAGTGGGAAGTGTGATGGCGATTGCATCGTCTTGGGACCTGTTGGGGCGGTATGCAAACTGAAGTAGGTCTAGGGTGGCAGGTAAGGTGGAGGTGATATGATCCTTGACTATTCACTAAAAGCACTTCATGATGACAGAAGTGAGTGCAGTTATCTTTGCCTTCTTCGGTACAGGAACAATGGTGGCCATCTTGAAGCATGTGGAGACAGCAGACTAGGATAGGGAGCGAATGAATATGTTCGTAAACACGCCAGCCAGCTGGTCTGTCCTTGGTAGAGGGCCGCGTCGGTGGCACTGTATTATCCTCAAAGCGGGCAAAGAAGGTGTTTAGTTTGTCTGGAAGCAAAAGTCGATGTCCGTGACGTGACTGGTTTTCTTTTTGTAGTCCTTAATTGCCTGTAGACACTGCCATATACATCTTGTGTCTGGGCCGTTGAATTGCGACACCATTTTGTCCCTATACTGACATTTCCCTTGTTTGATTGCCTTGCAGAGGGAATAACTACACTGTTTATATTCGGCCATATTCCCCGACCTCTTTACATGGTTGAATGCGGTGGGTCACGCTTTCAGTTTTGTGCGAATGCCGCCGTCTATACACGGTTTCTGGTTGGGGTAGGTTTTAGTAGTCACAGTGGGTACAACATCTCCAATGCACTTCCTAATAAATTCACTCACCGAGTCGGCGTATAAATCAATATTATTGTCTGAGGCTTCCCGGAACATTTTCCAGTCTACGTGATCAAAACAATCTTGAAGTGTGGATTCCGATTGGTCAGAACAATGATCAATGATTCTAGTCATGGGTACATTCTGTTTGAGTTTCTGCCCATAGGACGGTACTGGCAAGATGGAGTTGTGGTCGGATTTCCCGAAGGGAGGGCAGGGGAGGGCCTTGTATGCATCGCAGAATTTAGAGTAGCAGTGGTCTAGTGTTTTGCTCGAGTAGGTACTACAGTCAATGTGTTGGTAGAATTTAAGTAGCCTTGTTCTCAAATTAGCTTTGTTAAAATCCCCAGCTACAATAAATGCAACCTCAGGATATATGGTTTCCAGTTTACACAGAGTCCAGTGAAGTTCTTTCAGGGCCGTCGAGCTATCTGCTTGGGGGGATATACACGGCTGTGACTATAATCGAAGAGATTTCTCTTCGGAGCATTTGATGTAAGGAAATCTAGATCAGGTGAACAAAAGGACTTGAGTTCCTGTATGTTGTTATTGTTACACCATGAGTCGATAATCATGAGGCATACACCTCCGCCCTTCTTCTTACCAGAGAGATGTTTGTTTCTGTCGGCGCGATGCATGAAGAAACCCGGTGGCTGTACTGACTCTGACAGCATATCCCGAGTGAGCCATGTTTCTGTGAAACAGAGAATGTTACCACCTCTGATGTCTCTCTGGAAGGCCACTTGTGCTCTAATTTCGTCCACCTTGTTGTCTAGAGACTGGACATTTGCGACTAATACACTCGGAAGCGGTGGGTGTTGTGCTCGCCTTCTAAGTCTGACCAGGAGGCCGCGTCGTCTGCCTCTCCTGCGGCGACAACGTTGTTTTGGGCCAGCCTCTGGGATTAGATCCAATGTCCAGAGTGGAGGTCCGAACAAAGGATCCGCTTCGGTAAAGTCATATTCCTGGTCGTAATGTTGGTAAATTGACGCCGCTCTTATATCCAATAGTTCTTCCTGGCTGTATGTAATAACACTTAAGATTTTCTGGGCTAACAACGTAAGAATTAATACTTAAAAAAAACAAATGACTGTTTCCTAAGGATTTGAAGCGAGGTGACCATCTCTGTCGGCGCCATCTTGTTTTATGAATACTTTCTGAAGGCACTGGATATGTAATTCTAAGAGGCTAACCTGTAGCCAGTCTGGGCTACTCCCTTTCCACTGAGGATACTCTGACTGCAGTAGCTAGCAGCTTCCAAAAGTGACACGGAGGATAATTTGTGATTAGCATCTAAGAGGTGTTTTCATTAGTGTCTCTCCAGCCTCTCTCCAGCCTCTCTCCAGCCTCTCCGCAAGCACCAGTAGGGAAGGGGAAAAGGGGAGGGGATTAGGGAAAATGAGACATGACATTGAATTTATGGAGACCCGTAATTAATTTCACTTCCGTCCAAGCCGCTGTTTATTACCAATCTCTCTCTGCCCTCGTCCCCCTCTCTCTGCTTCCCCCGAGCCTGCATCACAACTCCATTGAAACATATGAGGACAGAGATTAGATTCAAAGCATTAACCTTTGTTCTAACACTGTTATTATAGGATGGGAACGAGGGCCAGTGTGCCCGCCGCTCGATATTAATTGCATCTGGTGGCGGCTGAGGCTGAGTTTGGGCTGCTTGCCGTAGGAGCAGAGAGACGGGCTCGGAGACCTTCTGCCCCAGGGAACAACATACATTTAAAAGCACTTTTCTCTTTGATTAGATTTACCATATAACTGCTCTTTCATTCCCCTCTGAGAGCCAAGCAATGAGAGAGAGAGAGAACCAACAAGAGGCAAAAAAAATCAAATAATTGACATCTGCTTTATTTATTGTATTTAACCCCCCTCCTGCCCTACATATAAGTATTTAAAAACCTATACCCTTCAGAGGGCATCCAAATATTGCAAAAACAAGCATGTGCATAAATTCAAAACTCAAATAGCGACGGTGAAAGATGAGAGAATCGATGCACCACACCGCCTTAAAATAATTATCTCTCTGCCATTAATCTCAGCAGTCAAAACACACCATGTAGGCCACACATGCACACACAGACGCTTGAACACACACAGATATGAGCATTCGCTGCTCAACAGGTCGGTTATGCCACTAGCAGGGAGAAGTTGGAGAATAAGGAGAGAGAGAGAGCATTTACTATTACGACACATTTCTATTCACACTTAACTGGATATTTTCTGAAAACACATCAGCAACCACTTAGAGCTGCAGCTCAAGCGATTAGCACACCCTTCAGCTCTCAGAGAGGAGAAGCAAGGAGAGAGCATCTGTGAGGCTCCACAGATTTGCCTTTCAAACGTATTACACAGTCACAAAGGAGAGGCAAAAGAGCATGCTTAATCACCTTACTGCCTTGCCTAGCCTTGCTTTCTCCCTATATATAGAGAGGCCAAATTGAGGATAAACACCACTGTTACCAAAGACACTTTAACTACAATACAGCGTCTGACCTGGCTAACGCAAGGCGTCTTGTAAGAAATGACAACCAACGTTTCTCAACCTCTGTTTAGTGTGAAAATAAAACAACCTAAATTATTGAACCTTCCTTCCTGCCTCTTTGGCTCCTCTGTTTTCAGCTACAATGTGCTCATGATACAGAACATGTGTGGATTGACAAGAAAGGTTTGTCGTTCTTACCCCAGGGTGGATTTTGTGTGTGTCTCTGCATGTGTGTGTGAGAATGAGAGAAAGAAAGAGAGAGCGAGACTAGAGAGACAGAAGGAGAACAGAGCGGAGCTATGATAAAAGCTTTTCTTGTGTTCGAACATTTTAATATTTAATGACTGCTTGTTTGAAGTACTTTTAAATATTCATATTTTTATGTTTAAGAGGAAGAGGGAAAATGATGCAAAGAAAATATATACACATACATGCTGGTAGATTGTGCTGCTACTACCACACACACACACACACACACACACACACACACACACACACACACACACACACACACACACACACACACACACACACACACACACACACACACACACACACACACACACACACACACACACACACACACACCAAAGAGTAGGGCTCCTAGTTGGTGGGGTTTGACAGGAAGTTTACAGGATTACAGGATTACAGGATGTGTGTGTGTGTGTGAGCATGTGTGTGTGTGTGAGGGACCAACTGTTAGAGTGCTCTTTATTAGCAGATTTAGGTCCTAATACCCTGGGCATCTGTCCCCCTCCCCAGTCAGCCTGGCCCTTTGACAAACCCCCCAGGGGTGTACTGAGACCCTATTTATTACTAGTGTGTGTGTGTGTGTGTGTGTGTGTGTGTGTGTGTGTGTGTGTGTGTGTGTGTGTGTGTGTGTTAGCTAATCTTATTCAACTCTCACAGTAGTCTCTCTCAAAATGTAAGCTTTACCACCAGTACTACTTCAGCAGATACACTACATGACCAAAGGTATGTGGACACCTGCTCATCAAACATCTCATTCCAAAATCATGGTCATTAATATGGAGTTGGTCCCCCTTTGCTGCTATAACAGCCTCCACTCTTCTGGGAAGGCTTTCCACTCTATGTTAGAACATTGTTGCAGGGACTTTCTTCCATTCAGCCACAAGAGCATTAGTGACGTCGGGCACCGACGTTGGGTGATTAGGGCTGGCTCGCATTCTGCGTTCCAATTCAACACAAAGGTGTTCGATGGGTCAAAATCAGGGCTCTATGCAGGCCTTTCAAGTTCTTCCACACCGATCTCGACAAACCATTTCTGTATGGACCTCGCTTTGTGCATTTGGGCATTGTCATGCTGAAACAGGAAAGGGCCTTCCCCAAACTGTTGCCACAAAGTTGGAAGTACAGCATCTTTGAGAATGTCATTGTATGCTGTATCATTATGATTCCTGTTTACTGGAACTAAGGGGCCTAGCCCAAACCATGAAAAACAGCACCAGACCATTATTCCTCCTCCACCAAACTTTGCAGTTGGCACTAGTGTTTATTAGTTAACACTACCGTTGACAGGTAGCATTCTCCCGGCATCCACCAAATCCAGATTTGTCCGTCGGACTGCCATATGGTGAAGCGTGATTCATCACTCCAGAGAACACGTTTCTACTGCTCCAGAGTTCAATGGTGGCGAGCTTTACACCACTCCAGCCGATGCTTGGCATTGCGTATGGTGATCTTAGGTTAGTGTGCAGCAACTTCCAGAGGAAGTTTGGAACTCAGTAGTGAGTGCTGCAGCCAAGGACAGACGATTTCAACGCGCTACGCACTTCAGCAGTCGGCGGTCCCATTCTGTGAGCTTGTGTGGTCTACCATTTCGCGGCTGAGCCGTTGTTGCTCCTAGATGTTTCCACGTCACAATAACAGCACTTACAGTTGACCGGGGCAGCTCTAGCAGGGCAGAAATCTGACGAACTGACTTGTTGGAAAGGTGGCATCCTTTGGCGATGCCAAGTTGAAAGTCACTGAGCTCCTCAGTAAGGCCATTCTACTGCCAATGTTTGTCTATGGAGATTGCATGGCTGTCTGCTTGATTTTATGGACCTGTCAGCAACGGGTGTGGCTGAAATAGCCGAATCCGGGAATTTGAAGGGGTGTCCTAATCATTGCGCAACAATTCTAAAGGCAATCGCATGGGAAAAAAACAATGGCTAAGATAAAAAAAAAAAAGCTAAAATATTAATTTCTCAACTGCTAATTGTAGCTCGCTTCCCATTCGCCATTCAAGTGGCATGCTGACTGTAGGAATGGTCACCAGAGCTGTTGCCAGAGAACTGAATATTAATTTCTCTAACATAAGCCGCCTCCAACGTCATTTTAAAGAATTTGGCAGTACGTCCAACCGGCCTCACAACCACAGACCATGTGTATGGCGTTGTGTAAGCAAGCGGTTTGCCAATATCAACATTTAAGAAGAAAGAAATTATTGTCCAAAAACAAAAAAAGGTGGCACTGACCCAATGATAAAGACAGTGAATATATTATGCACACTCACCGGAGATATGGCCGATGTTCTCTGCTGGTGCCAATAAGAGGCTACTTTTCACTCAATTAAGTTGAGAATTTTGATAACTAAAAGACACATCGGATTATTTTTGTTGTCTTGTCTTTACAGAAATAGCCATTTGTTTTCCAAACTATTTTTCCGAGATTGTATTTAAAAATATTTCAATATGCCTGGCTGGGCCTCTCATCTTTTCACTACAGTCATAAGTCAACAATCATCTGTTTTATTTGCCCTGTGCTCAGTCCAAAATGCGGGCCCTTCCGACAGTAGGATATGCTAAAAAATTTAAAAAAATAAGCTAATGAACCTCTTTGGCCAAATCATGCTTTCTGGTGAAGTGGCCTATTTTTAATGATTATATATATTTCTGTATAGACAGAAGCAAGCTGTCTATATAATTATATTATTAGGCTATATAATTTTGGCAATTGAATTCAATTTACTTTAGGGAAAGCTTAGCTTCCCCGAGCCTTATGGACGTGTCGCGTGTGTATTCTAACATCTTCAAATTGCTCATTGGAATTTGGTAAGAATGACATACGCCGTTGCATCCGAGTTGCATGCTCTGTTAAGATGAATTTGGAGGTGAAGGAAACGCACACCTGGTTAGGTGAGGTGCTGACTAGCAGAGTAGAAGACTTGAAAAAGAAAAGGAGCGCTGCACACTAGGAGTTCAAATGCAATCATTTATAACCAGCGTTTTGACAGCCGAGCTGACAAATAGTGCAGGTCACTAGTTTCTACAGTTAGAAAGGAAACACACAGGTGTCTGTAAACATGGCCGGTGGTGACTTGATCTTATTGGTTGATTTTAGAGATGTAAATATAAAATATTCAAAAGCATGAATGGATAACATATGATCATAGATACATTTTGGTTAAATAACCCTACAAACAATATTTACAATGGATAGCAAAAACACAATAATCACAAGAATGGCTTGGGAGCAAGGGTCTCTAAATTATAGATCCAGTCGGCCTCTCATTTGAACAATAAATCGTCAAGGTCACCCCCTGTCCTAGGGAGGGTGACATGTTTGATGCCGATATATCAAAGGGACAAAATAGAGGTTTGATTTATATATCTAAACCAACCAGTAGAAATCAAGCAACAGCCGACCATGATTACAGACAACTGTGTTTGTCCTTTAAAACTCTATAAACTAGTGACCTGCAGTGTTTGTCATTATACCCTGATGAAGACTGCTTGGTTGTCGAAACGTTGGTTAAAAACGTATTGCATCTGAACTCCTAAAGTGTGCGGTTATCCTGTTCTGTTAATATGAATGACCATAATCTAAATGTGATTTCTGTCATTCTGAGCAACGTGAATGGACACCCTAATCAGGTTATGCACCCTACGCATATGGGTCCGGCACATTTATCAAATGTCTGGTAGATTAAAATGCTGCTGGCCAAATGTCTGGCACCATATTTTCTTAACGGAAACCCTGGTACACATTCAAAAGTTTGGGGTCACTTAGAAATGTCCTTGTTTTTGAAAGAAAAGCACATTTTTGGTCCATTAAAATAACATAAAATTTACCTAGAAGGCCAGCATCCCGGAGTCTCTTCACTGTTGAAGTTGAGACTGGTGTTTTGCGGGTACTATTTAATGAAGCTGCCAGTTGAGGACTTGTCTGTTTATCAAACTAGACATTAATTTACTTGTCCTCTTGCTCAATTGTGCATCGGGGTCTCCCACTCCTCTTTCTATTCTGGTTAGAGACAGTTTGCGCTGTTCTGTGAAGGGAATCATACACAGCGTTGTACAAGATCTTCAGTTTCTTGGCAATTTTTCGCATGGAAGAGCCTTCATTTCTCAGAACAAGAATAGACTGACGAGTTTCAGAAGAAAGTTATTTGTTTCTGGACATTTTGAGCCTGTAATCGCAACAAATGCTGATGCTCCAGATACTCAACTGGTCTAAAGAAGGCCAGTTTTATTGCTTCTTTAATCAGCATAATAGTTGTCAGCTGTGCTAACATAATTGCAAAAGTTTTTTTCTAATGATCAATTAGCCTTTTAAAATGATAAACTTGGATTAGCTAACACAACGTGCCATTGGAACACAGGAGTGATGGTTGCTGATAATGGGTCAATGCCAATGTAGATATTCCATAAAAAATCAGCCGTTTCCAGCTACAATAGTCATTTACAATATTAACAATGTCTCCACTGTATTTCTGATCAATTTGATGTTATTTTAAATGGACAAAAAAAAATGTTTTTCTTTCAAAAACAAGGACATTTCGAAGTGACCCCAAACTTTTGAACAGTAATGTACATAGTTAACATACCGCCATATACACAGACACTCAACATCCTCTCTGGCCTCTCACATCTTTCTACCAATAGGATCACACATAGAAGCACACAGGCTGCTCATTTCAATTCACCTTCAAAAGTAGACAAGGTTGAGCTTATTTCTTATCTGTACACACCGACATGCATTCTCACAGACACATGCACACCCAGACACACAGCACAGAAATACATCACAGAAATATACCAAACTCATTCCTTATCTCAGTTCTCTCTCGCTATCTTTCTCCCTTTCTCTCATATATATATATATATATATATATATATATATATATATATATATATATATATACACACACACACACACACACACACACACACACACACCACAAGCAGGGCTTACAGGAAGTAATAGTGTAGGGTTATATTGCACTTCAGGGAGGTCAGTATCGGAGAAGCTAGTCCGATCGATGCAGGTCTTGGCCCGTATCCACAAAGCATCTCAGAAAAGGTCCTAGGAATCCTGTTAAAACCTGTTTTAAGACTAAAATAACTCCCAGCTCAGAGTAGGTTTTAGGATGATGTTAAGACACTGCCCAGACAAAGTCTGAGCCAGGTGTAAAGTCACCTCATAAAAATTTATCTCAGCTGGTAATCAAGACAGTTTGAGGTACAGCAACTGAAAGATGGTTTTGTCGCTCGTTGACATCGTTGCAAATGATGGGGTATAACCAAATCTCAATGAGGCGTCGCCAGCTGTGAACTCTATATTACTCTTCAGACAACCACGGTGACTGTACAATACATCAAATGTTGCAAAGTTAAAATGATTGATATAATTTTCACTTAAAATAATCACTTTGCCTGCTCTTAATTCTTGCCTAATATGTTGGCATGCGTAGGGCAATTTTTATTGCGTTGTGCAATAAATGTAAATTCTGATATTTTGAATAATGTGATAGGCATATTGCACTGAATCATACAGCATGGTGGTTGTTAAAAGCAGAATTCTGATAACTCTTGTGAAAGAAAATCATATTTTTAGCAACTCTCAGAAGCACACCAGGGAACCTCAACAGGAGGCCACATCTAATATGAAGGCTAAAACTACAGTAGCAGTCCAATGTCAGAGGTATTACCACAGGAGCTCTGCCTGCTGTCTCTGTTGGGCTACGGAGGCTAAATTTGAGCAATTGTCTAACACACGTCTGGAGGAGCTTACAACATGATTTAAAACATCTCTGTACTAGGCTTTCACTAGTACATCTCCACCAACAACCAATGTGTTCTAATAAGCGGTGAATGTATCCAACAACAGAAGAGGCAGTCTGTTGGTTAACTCCAAGCTCCAGCTGCGTTCTAATGAGCATGCTCACTGGGCAGAGATTGGAGATATCAGTCATAATAGAAATCCTTTCAAATTATGAAATCAATAAAATGCCAACATCAGCTCCATTATGACATTGCCACACCCTCCACTGTGTCGGTGTTGTGTTTTTTCTGTGAGTGTGCGGTTAAAGCCAGGTCGCAGTTTTAAATGAAAACTTGTTCTCAACTGGCCTACCTGGTTAAATAAAGGTTAAATCCATTTTTTAAATAGAGTGAGGCTGGTGCAGATGGTTTGTGATAAGCCACAAGCAGTTGTTGCCAGTGTTGTGTCTCTGAAAGGAACCCCTGCCAGCAATATAATGGAACCCAAATCAGGCCATCAAACAGTGACTGTAGGCTACAGTGCTAACACACACACACAATAACAACTAGCCTAACTCCCATGACAATGCTAGCAATACACATCCCACCCACACATTCCCATCAAACAGTAAATTAAGCCCCCTCCTCCAGCCCCTCCACCTGAACAGCCCTACCACCAGCTGAGATGGTGCAACACAGATTAGCACTAACATGCTGACCAGACTGCTCTCGAGTGTGCGCCATCGTGTGCATGTTGATTTTGTCCACCCACACCAGACGCGATCAGGACACACAGGTTGAAATATCAAAACGAACTTTGAACTAGAGGTCGACCGATTAATCGGAATGGCCGATTAATTAGGGCCGATTTCAAGTTTTCATAATAATCGGAAATCGGTATTTTTGTGCGCCGATTTTGCCGATGAAAAAAAGTCAGTTAATAACACATTCTTATTTTCAATGATGGCCTAGGAACGGTGGGTTAACTGCCTTGTTCTGGGATTGTTATTTTACCTGAAATGCACAAGGTCCTCTACTCCGACAATTAATCCACAGATGAAAGGGTAAAAGTTTGTTTTCTAGCAATCTCTCCTCCTTCAGGCTTCTTTTTCTTTGGACTTTATACAGCGGTTGGCAACCAAATTTAAGGTACATTACCACTACCAACTGGAGTGTAGTTCACTAAGTTCATCTTTTAGGAGCAAAAAAAAACAATGAGGTAATGGGAGAGTACGGGACTTGTAGCGCATTAAGCGTCACAAATAGAACCAAGTCCTATTTTAGCGCCTGGCTACGCAGACGCTCGTTGACGCGCCAGAGCAGCGTGGGTGCAATGATTGAATAACATGTATGTGCAACAAAAATGTGCAATGTGAGCAGTGTGGTCAGCATGTAATGGTTCTGGTCTGAACAAAGAGATTGCTGCCTTTCTTCCAAAAGTATCTTGGCTCTTGAAACTGCTAGGTGCCGTCACCTAGTTCCCAATGTGACCCAGGAATGTCACCTGTCGACCAGAGGGTCACAGGGACACAGTCATGACACAGCTGTCTGTCCATTACCAGCTTCCCAATCTAATAAGGCACAATACAGGATCAGTACATACATGACCTAAATTGATCAAGTGTGTGTTCACTCAGTAAACTAACACACCAAGCAAATCCATTTCTGTTTAGAGAGCGAGAGAGAGCTCTGAGTTGTAGGAGGAAAACACACAACCAAAGGAGTCACGGCTAGAGTGTACTGCTAATGCTGTGTATGCATTAATAATGCCTCTCTGTGGTTTTTGTTCCCAGTAATGAATGGAGAGGAAGAGACCTTGAGGTGCACCACGGGTCAAGGCTGCAGTGATTTCATGTTATGTGCTGGCTGACTGGCACTGTGAGAAACATCAATGGTGCATGTTAAACAGTAACGCCAGGCGCCATACAATCTGCACGTAGGTAGACCCAGTAAAACATTTATGTTGCATTGATGAAGTCCTCCCTCAGGGAACTGTAGACTCTTGTGATTGCTGTTTCATCCCGCTCCCTTAACTAGCCCATTAGATGAGATGGGTTTAATGAGAGCAAATTCAACTGATCAGTCTTTTCAGTGATGGCTATTAAAGTGTAAATGTTTAAATTATTCAGCCTTCTTCGGCAGTGTGTCTCATAGTGGAAACGCTACAGTAGCTTCCAGGTAGAAGCCAGGGCACACTAGACACGTCAGGAAGAGAGCCATGGTAGTAGGCTAGGCTACTCTCACATGGCAATAGGCCATCGATTAGGCTGAGGCTCCCATCAAACCGTTGCAAGATTAGAAAAGGTCAGCGTCGGGTAGTTGGAATCAATGCTGAGCACTCTGTATTCACCATGTCGCCCATTATCTGGCCGGGGGAAGGGGGGAGAGTTTTAACACTACCTAAAAACAATGATCAAAAGACAAAGAGATTCTTCAATAGAGAAGGTCAAGCCTTGTGATCGAGGAAGTGTCACAGTGTGTACATTCAACGTGAAAGGGAAAGTGAAACAGAAGGGGAAAACTGATATCGCTCATTTATCACAAGCAGATGAGACCGCAAAATGGTGGCGAGCAGCGGGGTTCTGCAGTGATATGCTGCAGTGACATAATGTCACCCTGTGGTGTCCTATGGTGTGACCTATGCTGTGTCCTGTGGCATATCCTATGGTGTGACCTATGGTGTGACCTATGGTGTGACCTATGGTGTGACCTATGGTGGGTCCTATGGTGTGTCCTATGGTGTGACCTATGGTGTGACCTATGGAGTGACCTATGGTGTGACCTATGGTGTGTCCTATGGTGTGTCCTATGGTGTGACCTATGGTGTGTCCTATGGTGTGACCTATGGAGTGACCTATGGTGTGTCCTGTGGTGTGTCCTATGGTGTGTCCTGTGGTGTGTCCTGTGGTGTGTCCTATGGTGTGACCTATGCTGTGACCTATGGTGTGTCCCTATGGTGTGTCCTATGGTGTGTCCTGTGGTGGGTCCTATGGTGGGTCCTATGGTGGGTCCTATGGTGGGTCCTGTGGTGGGTCCTGTGGTGGGTCCTATGGTGGGTCCTATGGTGGGTCCTATGGTGTGTCCTATGGTGTGTCCTATGGTGGGTCCTATGGTGGGTCCTATGGTGGGTCCTGTGGTGGGTCCTGTGGTGTGTCCTATGGTGTGTCCTATGGTGTGTCCTATGGTGTGACCTATGCTGTGTCCTGTCGCATATCCTATGGTGGGTCCTATGGTGTGACCTATGGTGTGACCTATGGTGTGTCCTGTGGTGTGTCCTATGGTGTGACCTATGGTGTGTCCCTATGGTGTGTCCTATGGTGTGTCCTATGGTGGGTCCTGTGGTGGGTCCTATGGTGGGTCCTGTGGTGGGTCCTATGGTGTGTCCTATGGTGGTTCCTATGGTGGTTCCTATGGTGGGTCCTATGGTGTGTCCTATGGTGTGTCCTATGGTGTGTCCTATGGTGTGTCCTATGCTGTGTCCTGTGGTGTGTCCTATGGTGTGTCCTATGGTGTGTCCTATGGTGGGTCCTATGGTGTGACCTGTGGTGTGACCTGTGGTGTGTCCTGTGGTGTGTCCTGTGGTGTGTCCTATGGTGTGACCTATGCTGTGACCTATGGTGTGTCCCTATGGTGTGTCCTATGGTGTGTCCTATGGTGGGTCCTGTGGTGGGTCCTATGGTGGGTCCTGTGGTGGGTCCTATGGTGGGTCCTATGGTGTGACCTATGCTGTGACCTATGGTGTGTCCCTATGGTGTGTCCTATGGTGTGTCCTATGGTGGGTCCTATGGTGGGTCCTATGGTGGGTCCTATGGTGTGTCCTGTGGTGTGTCCTGTGGTGTGTCCTATGGTGTGACCTATGCTGTGACCTATGGTGTGTCCCTATGGTGTGTCCTATGGTGTGTCCTGTGGTGGGTCCTATGGTGGGTCCTATGGTGGGTCCTATGGTGGGTCCTGTGGTGGGTCCTATGGTGGGTCCTATGGTGGGTCCTATGGTGTGTCCTATGGTGTGTCCTATGGTGGGTCCTATGGTGGGTCCTGTGGTGGGTCCTGTGGTGGGTCCTGTGGTGTGTCCTATGGTGTGTCCTATGGTGTGTCCTATGGTGTGACCTATGCTGTGTCCTGTCGCATATCCTATGGTGGGTCCTATGGTGTGACCTATGGTGTGACCTATGGTGTGTCCTGTGGTGTGTCCTATGGTGTGACCTATGGTGTGTCCCTATGGTGTGTCCTATGGTGTGTCCTATGGTGGGTCCTGTGGTGGGTCCTATGGTGGGTCCTGTGGTGGGTCCTATGGTGTGTCCTATGGTGGTTCCTATGGTGGTTCCTATGGTGGGTCCTATGGTGTGTCCTATGGTGTGTCCTATGGTGTGTCCTATGGTGTGTCCTATGCTGTGTCCTGTGGTGTGTCCTATGGTGTGTCCTATGGTGTGTCCTATGGTGGGTCCTATGGTGTGACCTGTGGTGTGACCTGTGGTGTGTCCTGTGGTGTGTCCTGTGGTGTGTCCTATGGTGTGACCTATGCTGTGACCTATGGTGTGTCCCTATGGTGTGTCCTATGGTGTGTCCTATGGTGGGTCCTGTGGTGGGTCCTATGGTGGGTCCTGTGGTGGGTCCTATGGTGGGTCCTATGGTGGGTCCTATGGTGTGACCTATGCTGTGACCTATGGTGTGTCCCTATGGTGTGTCCTATGGTGTGTCCTATGGTGGGTCCTATGGTGGGTCCTGTGGTGGGTCCTGTGGTGTGTCCTATGGTGGGTCCTATGGTGGGTCCTATGGTGGGTCCTGTGGTGGGTCCTGTGGTGGGTCCTATGGTGGGTCCTATGGTGGGTCCTATGGTGGGTCCTATGGTGGGTCCTGTGGTGGGTCCTGTGGTGTGTCCTATGGTGGGTCCTATGGTGGGTCCTATGGTGTGTCCTATGGTGTGTCATTTGGTGGTTCCTACAGTGGGTAATAGAGGACAATAACATCCAATACTCCTGCCAGCCCAGCATGACAAGCACAATAACAGAGTTTGAGGGTTCTATTGTCACCAGAGGCACAGCAATACGACAGATGGAAGATATTAGTATAAACACATTACTGGAAAACAACCCTGTGTCGCAGCTACAATGCTATAAAACCATGTCACACACTACCATGACATTTGCTCAAAATAACAACATAAACAGCATACTCCTAATATACCTGATATGGAGTAGTGATGTAGTCATGTGCTGACATATTATTTCATCATCTCTAGAGCATAGAGGCATGAGGCTGAGAGCGCTAAACAGGATTTCATGGTCCTCTAAAACAGATCCTTGGCTCTGCTCTCTCTCACGTCTCTGCCGCCTGAGCATTACACACGTCCACAAAAGCCACAGGGGCCCACGCTCAATTAAAGCATGCATTAATTACTAAAAGGAGCTTTAATCAATCAAGCACAGATGGTGAACCTGAAAAAGAACACCGAAACACAGCGCTTTTCTGAACTGTTTGAGGCTAAATCAGTGTGCTCTTGGAAAAGCGGTGTGAAAACCACCAGCGCAGGGGTGATAACCAAGGACTTCTCTAACTTGACTAGCCTTACCGTATGCACACATTATGCATATGTCGTTTCCAAGTCCACTTAATGCTGACTGTCATAATGGATTGTAACAATCACTCTCTATCGCCACATATGAGAAACACTGATTAACAAAGAAACTGCTGGCGTAAGTCACTCTCTGTCTTAGATATAAGAATTATAAATAATTCTAATGTGCATATGTAATGAGCAACTATGTGTATTGGTCCTAGTGGTGACACTGAGATAGTCTCTAGGCTGGCCCTGGTGCTGCTCTCCTCTCCCCTGGCATCAGGCTCCACATCCTTCAGCTTCATTTGGAGTGCCTTAATTGGCCTTGACAGTCAACTGAAGCATGGCTGGAAAAGTAGCCACCTCTAAGTAAACAATGAGTGAAAAACACATGTTCTCAACCTGGGAACCCAGGCATTTCCACTACCTATTACGACGGTAGACGGGTATTAGTGACCCTCTCAACACCCGGAGAGAACATGACACCTCCACCATCCCCTCAGCTTAACTCACAGCACATCTCTAAGTCACATTGTAGAAGCAAACTGATATGGAACCAGTTGAACACCTACTGCAGTTGCACAACAGAATGGCTGTTCAGACTGTGAATGTACAAGCTGTGAGACACTGACTATTCTAGTCTAACTAGTGACTTAAAACAACTCAATTTTCCATGCATGAAATGTTGCTGAGTCTGGGATGGTATTTGCGTTTGGTATCCAGTCACAGTCCACTGTGATGACCAAAGAGAGTTTAACACAGTGGGCAGAGTTCCCTGACTGGCCATGTCAGCACTTGGGCTGGGATCATTAGGCTGTTCGGAGGTTTGTGCTGCCGGCTTTAGTGGGTAGTTTCTGCATCAAACAGGCGAGTCAGCAGCAGACTCACCCTCCGCAACACTTCAAAGATAGCCTCATTTACAGCCTTAGCTACTGGAGTGCTCTAATGAAAAGCATGGCGGAGCCCGGTTGCTTTTGATTCTGCTAGCGAGGAATCACTCATGATTGAGTAAAAGGCAGGCCAAATCTCATATAAGACGTTGAGAAGACTGGAGAGACTGGATAGAATGAGGAAAGGAGAGGACAGAGGATGGGAACAGGACACACAAGGTTTGATGAACATGTAGAGCAGGGGTATTCAACTATTACTCAACGAGGTCAGGAGCCTGCTGGTTTTCTGTTCTACCTGATAATTCATTGCACCCACCTGGTGTCCCAGTTCTAAATCAGTCCCTGATAAGAGGGGAACAATGGAAAAATGCAGTGGAACTGGCTTGGAGATTCAGAGTTGAGTTTCAGGGATATAGAGGTTAAAAGAGAGAGAGGAGAGAAGAAGAGAAGAGGGAAATGGAAAGACAGAGTTCCAGGGTGAGACATAGCCTCCCGGGTGGCGCAGTGGTCTGAGGCACTGGATCGCAGTGCTAGCTGTGCCACCAGAGATTCTGGGTTTGATCCCAGGCTCTGTTGCATAGACCCATGGGGCGACACACAATTGGTCCAGCGTCGTCCGGGTTAGGGAGGGTTTGGCCGGCAGGGATATCCTTGTCTCATTGTGCACTAATGACTCCTGTGGTGGGCTGGGTGCAGTGCACGCTGACCAGGTCGCCAGGTGTACGGTGTTTCATCTGACACATTGGTGCGGCTGGCTTCCGGGTTGGATGTGCATTGTGTCAAGAAGCAGTGCAGCTAGGTTGGGTTGTGTTTCGGAGGACGCGTGGCTCTCGACCTTCACCTCTCCCGAGTCCATACGGGAGTTGCAGCGATGAGATAAGACTGTAACTACTACCAATTGGATACCACGAAATTGGAGGGTAAAAAAAGGTCAAGATTAAAAGAGAGGGCTCTAGCTGGCTGTTGATTTCCACTGTATACCCCTACATCAGAGTATCAAGGCTATATTATAGTTTCTCCTTGATGTCTCCCAGAGCAGAGCAGCAGTCTTTGTATCTTTAGCTGGTTGCGGTGGCTGCATGGCCGCTGTAGCATGGTTGTGCATGCAGAGATTTCCCCGCCGATTACCAGATAAATGCACTTTAATTCGAAACACTTGCGGCTGGGTTTATATATAGACTGTCTAATTCCCCATCGCCCACGCTGCAATCTGAACTGCATGCCAATGTAAGTGTGTGATGAGTCCCGTGCCGACAGGCTTCACTACTTATCATATATATTACATGACCGGCCCAGGACCGACAGACAGCCCGGGGGGAAATATCACAAGCAGGAAAATTAAGATTATGGGAGGACCAGTGTGGATGGTTTATGGTTCATTATTGATGAAGATTTTTCAGACTGGGCTGCTTCCCTGGCCTACAGACTGCTATCTTCTTATCCCAGATGGCTAGACTAAACATTAGTAGACATACAACACTGTACTGCTGCGACACAGGAACAACCTGACACAACCAGGCACAACAAGGAACAACCAGGCACAACCAGAAACAACCAGGCACAACCAGGAACAGCCTGACACAACCAGGAACAACCAGGCATAACCAGGCATGACCAGGAAAAAACAGGCATAACCAGGAACAACCTGATACAACCTGACACAACCAGGCACAACCAGGCACAACCAGGCACAATACATGCCAGCCTACTTACCGTACAGTTGAACCACTATCCCAAACCGGTAAATATCAGTGAATAAGCAGCAATATAAGAAGTAGAGCACTGATAACACACCTACAACTATCTCATTAAAAGTATCCGCAGCAGCAGAGTTCTTTGGCCGTCACCATACATTCATTAGTGGTGTTCTGCTGCTACTGTTAATCAGGTCAGATGTATTTCCTTGGCCTTGATATCGTGTCTTTATTGAGCACTGTGACATGTTGGCCAGGTGATCAGTTATAATATGGGGTGGCCAGGTTTTCTGCCTGCCCACCTGCTGACAGATTAAAGCATTAGCAATAACAAAACATGAATTCAAACTCCTTTGGCACCTGTTGTTACCATCAAAGCGATCCAGGGCCACACCACTCATCACCACTCAGTCCCATGCATACCAATCTATGTTGCTCTGCTAAACTCATTTATCTATTTTGCTTTTTCTAAATGGCTAGATACCTCCACTACAGCCAGCTGGGCCTGCGAGACCCATTGGTTATTGGCACCCATGCTATGACTCACCGTTGTGTGCGGGTGTGTGTGTTTCCATAAAGCAGACTGCAGTACCTGAGAACAGTGTGGCGCTGATGAGATGGTGTGTCTGGACAGCTCTAGTTCTACAGAGGTAGAGCCCCCAGTGACATGGCTGGCTGTTTGACCAGGTAGAGTGGTAGTCAGTGTGGAGGGTCTGAAAAGGGCTGGAGAGGGAGAGGACAGAAGACCCATGGGAGCAGGGGCACAAGCATATAAAATTGAGGCCACAACTAGCTCAGGTTGGAAGCAGTAGCCCTCATTTCAGCCCTCAGTTTGGCAATTACTGGTGACAGCGGCTGATGGGGAAAAGATTGATCCGGACAAGCAAGACTCTGTTTGCTTTGTTAAAAGTAATTAATCACAGTGGCCGGGAGTAATGGTGCCTGGAGTGCAGTGTGTGTGTGTGTGTGTGTGTGTGTGTGTGTGTTTGTGTGTGTGTGTGTGTGTGTGTGTGTATGAGGAGAGGATGAAGTGGAGTAATAAGAGCTATGGAACAAACTGTGTGAGAGGTTAGAAAGGAGGAACAAATTTAATGAATGCACGTTGCACCCATTTCTTCACATGCGTGCACTCAGGAGGACCACCACAGCCATCCATCATGAGAGTCATATCCACACCACTGAGCAGGGGGCTACAGCACGGAGAGGGAAGCTGGTTACAGGAGGAGGGAGAAAACATATCTTGCTTTATTTGTCCTTCACTCTCCTCTCTGTCACAATCTTTGTCTTATTCTCAACAGAATACTGTCCCCATTATGTTGGCTCTCTCCTACATCATATCAGAGAACTCTCTCTATTCCTTTATCTGTCGCTTCTGTAGATCCATGTCAGATTTAGGGCTGACCCATTTAGTCGACTGGTTGATTGTTTGGTCATAGGCTGTTGATTGACTGAGATTTTATCAGTCGATCAGTGGCAATTTTTTTTTTTAAATGATGCCACACGAGACACCTGTCTGATTCACGCGTGTCTCGGTGGACTAATCAATTAAACAAATGAATGCTCTGAACCGGTGGAAACATAAAGAAATTGACCTACCTGATTACTTATTATTAGGGATGCACAATATATCGGTAAGCGTATCGGAATCGGCCAATATTAGCTAAAAATGCTAACATCGGCATCGACTCGATGTCTAATTTAACGGCAATGTGAAAACCGATGTCAAAGCTAATGTGCATACCTATATAACGTAGGTAGATAACGTAATGACGCCACGGAGAATACAGCGCTACACGTGCAACACAGCCTTCCTAACCTAGCCCACAATGTCTGCTGTGTGGATTTATTTTGAAGTTTCAAAGGAAGATAACAAAAAGGCCATATGCAATGTTTGTGCTGCTATTATTTCCAGAGGGGAGAAAGTGAAATCTTTCAATACCACAAACCTAATTACTCATTTGAAAGTGCATCACCCCCAAATGTTCAGCGACTACTTAGAATAAAAGCAGAAAAAAACTAAGTGCACACTTCCAACAACTAAACAAGTTCAAGTCAAGCAGTCATTTGAAAGAGTAAGAACATTTCAGTGAGACAACTCAAAGGTGAAATCCATTAACGCCAAGATAATGGAATTCATTGCCCTTGACAATCAACCGTTTTCTGTCGTGGATGATGTTGGCTTTCGCTGACTGGTCGAGCACCTCGAGTACACACTACCAAGTAGGCACTATTTTTCAGATGTTGCCCTACCAGAGTTACACAGTATTGTTGAAACACACATCCATGAGCTACTTGCTATGGGCGTCACTGCTATTATCTTCACGACTGACATTTGGACCAGCGATGTCAGCCCAATGAGCATGCAGGGTCTGACAGCACAGTTGGTCGACGAGTATTTCGTACACAGGAAGCCGTATTGCATTCTCAAGAATGTGCTGGTTCTCATACCACTGCTGCCATTTCAATGGCATTTGAGAACATGAGCACACTCCTAGCGCCATTCGAACAACTGACTGGAGAAATAAGCTCATCAACTGCATCTGCAGCAGACGTGATACCCTCTGTCATGACATTGAAACGCCTGCTCAAGAAAACTGCTGACACAGACCGTGGGATTAAAACTTGAAAAAGTACTCGAGGCTGTGAACAAGCAATTTGGTGGCATTCTCTCTGAGCCTCTATACTGTGTCGCCACCATGCTTGATGATAGGTACAAGGACCGCTACTTCAATGCAGACAAGAAACAGGGTTTACGTGAAATGTTACAGACACAGCTGGACAAGATGGAAACGAACACAGTGACAGTGGGCACCGAAGAAGAGGACCCACGACAGATGAGGCCACGGACAGACAGAGCTGAAACTTCACTTCTTGACATGTATGATGAAATCCTGGTTGAGAAAAAACAACGGAACAGCACAGCAAGTAAGTGAAAGAAATAGGCTTTGATTATGTTTTACTGGTAATGGGGACATACGTAAATGCCAACAAAATAACTTTTTGGTCAGTGTGTTGTGTATGTGTTGTATGTGTTTCAACTATTTAACAGTATGCTTATTTAAATGCTTAGAAGGCCGCTAAAATGTTAAATATCGGTTATCGCTATCGGTATCAGGTTTATTGGTAAGGAAAATATTGGCTATCAGTATCAGCCAAAAATGTCATATCGGTGCATCCCTACTTCTTATGCCTTGCGCAAACAGCATTCAACTGTGTCTGTCTGTCCGGAGCTCACTGGCAGGGGAAAATGAGGGCCTAGAATATTTTTTACAATGTTGCAAGTTTGGTGGCATCAGGCTGGACCTAGTCAATAGTTGATACAATGTTTCAAGATCCTTGCAGACAGTTGTGTAGCAAATCCTTGCAGACAGTTGTGTAGCCAATCCTTGCAGACAGTTGTGTAGCCAATGTGATTTCTAGGATATTTATTTTTATCAAGATATTTTCTACCTGCAGGCTGCAATGTTTTTATTTGTTGATTTATGTACACACAATACCCCATAACGACAAAGGAAAAACAGGTTTTTAGAAATGTTTGCAAATGTATAAAACATTTTATACAGAAATATCACATTTACATAAATATTCAGACCCTTTACTCAGTACTTTGTTGAAGCACCTTTTGCAGCGATTACAGCCTCGAGTCTTATTGGGTATGATGCTACAAACTTGACACACCTGAATTTGGGGAGATTCTCCCATTCTTCTCTGCAGATCCTCTCAAGCTCTGTCAGGTTGGATGGGGATCGTCGTTGCACAGCTACTTTCAGGTCTCTCCAGAAATGTTAGATCGGTTTCAAGTCCGGGCTCTGGCTGGGACACTCAAGGACATTCAGAGACTTGTCCCGAAGCCACTCCTGCAATGTCTTGGCTGTGTGCTTAGGGACAGTGTCCTTTTGGTAGGTGTACCTTCACTCAAATCTGACATCATGAGTGCTCTGAAGCAGGTTTTCATCAAGGATCGCTCTGTACTTTGCTCCATTCATCTTTCCCTCGATCCTGACTAGTCCCTGCCGGTGAAAAATATCCCCACAGCATGGTGCTACCACCACCAAGCTTCACCGTAGGGATGGTGCCAGGTTTCCTCCAGATGTGACACTTAGCATTCAGGCCAAACATTTCAATCTTGGATTCATCAGACCATAGAGTCTTTTTTCTCATGGTCTGAGAGTCCTTCAGGTGCCTTTTGGCAATCTCCAAACGGGCTGTCATGTGCCTTTTATTGTGGAGTGGCTTCCGTCTGGCCACTCTACAATAAAAGCCTGATTGGTGGAGTGCTGCAGAGATGGTTGTCTTTCTGGAAGGTTCCCCAATCTCCACACAGGAACTCTGTGGCTCTGTCAGAGTGACCATTGTATTCTTGGTCACCTCCCTGACTGAGGCCCTTCTCCCCCGATTGCTCAGTTTGGCTGGGCGGCCAGCTCTAGGAAGACTCTTGGTGGTCCCAAACTTCTTCCATTTCAGAATTATAGAGGCCACTGTGTTCTTGGGGACCTTCAATGCTGCAGACATGTTTTTTTACCCTTCCTCAGATCTGTGCCTCTACACAACCCTGTCTCGGAGCTCTAGAGACAATTCCTTCGACCTCATGGTTTGGTTTTTGCTCTGACCTGCACTGTCAACTGCAGGACCTTATATAGACAGGTGTGTGCCTTTCCTAATCATGTCCAATCAATTGAATTTACCACAGGTGGGCTCCAATGAAGTTGTAGAAACATCTCAAGGAATATCAATGGAAACAGGATGCACCCATGCTACATTTCAAGTTTCATAGCAAAGGGTCTGAATACTTATGATAATAAGTTATTATTATTTTATTTTTTTACTTGCAACATTTTCTAAAAACCTGTTTTCACTTTCTCATTATTGGGTATTGTGTGTATATTGCTAAGGATTTCTTTTGTATTTAATCCATTTTACAATAAGGCTGTAACCTAACCAAAAAAAGCGAAGGGGTCTGAATACTTTCCAAATGCACTGTATATACGGAAAGATACATGTTTTAAAATGTCAAGCAATTGATTGGTCAAAAGAACAGATGACTCTCTGTAGACCAATATTTTTTAGAGTCGGGGACATCCCTAGTTAGATTACAGCCACCACTCCCCCCTCCCCTACCTCACCACCACCACCACCCCCTCTCTCCATCAGCCATCACTACAGTGCACTGATAAGAGCAGTAGTGTGACCCAGAGGGACTGGAAACCACCACTAATCAATACCAGGGAGGGCCACACACTGGAGGCAGCAGCCCAATGATCCTACATCAGCCTGGGCTTTTAGGCGGGGGTCTTGGTAGGGAGATGGGACACAAGGAGATGGGACAATTACATATCTGATAGTGAGTGGAGTGGAGACAAGACACCAACAGCCATGACAGTCTCATTGCGTCATCTTTCCCAAAGCCAACCAGCTCTGCATTGGAGCGGTACGTGACCGCAACAGCACTAAAATGGCTGCTCATTGATACAGCACACACACACACACACACACACACACACACACACACACACACACACACACACACACACACACACACACACACACACACACACAGTGGAGTGGAGTGTTGGTTCTGTCGCCGCAGGCCTCAAAACTAATGGAAATGGAAGCCAGGGAGCCCCGATGTCACAACCTGCACTGAGAGGAATACCAAATCCTCTCCTGACACTAATAATTACCCCTAGCAAGGTGCAGCTCCCCAATGTCACCTCCCAAATGGACATCAGTGTAGCTGCATACTCAGATTAGTGACTGGACCTGTCTGCCTCAACTAATTTACCTGAGGTTAGCATCCTGGTGTATTACAGAAGCAGATTGATTGTGTTATAGGAGCTGCTTGCCTAAAACAGACCGACTGAGGGCTTTTTATTCGGCCTCACTGCGTTTCTAATCTCATTATGCCAACACAGTGGTTTGACTGAGCACAGGTCCTACATGGCAAATAGAACCATGTAGCATCCAATCCAATCAAAATGTATTTGTCACATGCACCAAATACAACAGGTATGTATAGACCTTACAGTGAAACGCTTACTTTACAAGCCCTTAACACTTATTTTTCTTAAAACTGCGTTGTTGGTTAAGTAAAAAACACATAAGTAAAAAATAAAACATAGTTAAAGTAACAGTAGCAAGGCTATAAACAGGGGGTAGAGTAATGGGGTGTGAGCTGAGTGAGTTTCAGGAATGGATGTTCTGAGATGAATGGAAAACAGAAAGGAAAACGCCGCACACTGCTGCTCATGCTCCCAGGTGATATTTATTTACAACAACGTTTCCACCCTTCATCAGGCACCCATAAGATAAACGACACAATGGTAGTGACCCCTTTCCTTGGTGCAGCTGTATGAATGACCTATCGCCATGGCCTGGGAGTGATGACCCTGTTCCTGGCTGAGTGCCATACAACACTCCTTCCGTGGCCTCCAACTGTTCTTAAACGCTAGTAAAACTAAATGCATGCTCTTCAACCGATTGCTGCCCGCACCCGCCCAGCATCACTACACTTGACGGTTCTGACTGTAAACTCTCCTTCCAGACTCACATTAAGCATCTCCAATCCCAAATTAAATCTAGAATTGGCTTCCTATTTCGCAACAAAGCCTCCTTCACTCATGCTGCCAAACATACCCTTGTAAAACTGACTAACCTACCGATCATCGACTTTGGTGATGTCATTTACAAAATAGCCTCCAACACTCTACTCAGAAAACTGGATGCAGTCTATCACAGTGCCATCCGTTTTGTCACCAAGCCCCATACACCACCCTGCACTGCGACCTGTACGCTCTCGTTGGCTGGCCCTCGTGTCATATCCGTCGCCAGACCCACTGGCTCCAGGTCATCTATAAGTCTTTGCTAGGTAAAGCACCGCCTTATCTCAGCTCACCGGTCACCATAACAACACCCACCCATAGCACGCGCTCCAACAGGTATATCTCACTGGTCATCCCCAAAGCCAACACCTCTTTGGCCGCCTTTCCTTCCAGTTCTCTGCTGCCAATGACTGGAACGAATTGCAAAAATTGCTGAAGTTGGGAGACATATCTCCCTCACTAACTTTAAGCATCAGCTATCTGAGCAGCTAACCGATCGCTGCAGCTGTACACAGCCCATCTGTAGATAGCCCATCCAACTACCTACCTCATCCCCATATTGTTTTAATTGACTTTTTTTGCTATTTTGCACACCAGTATTTCTACTTGCACATTCATCATCTGCTCCTCTATAACTCCAGTGTTAATTTGCTAAATTGTAATTACTTCGCTACTATTGGCCTATTTATTGCCTTACCTCCTTTGCACACAGTGTACATAGATTTTTCTATTGTGTTATTGACTGTACTTTTGTTTATCCCATGTGTAGCTCTGTGTTGTTGTTTGTGTCGCACTGCTTTGCTTTATCTTGGCCAGGTTGCAGTTGTAAATGAGAACTTGTCAACTGGCCTACCTGGTTAAATAAAAAATTAGAAAATGAGGTAGCCAACCCCTCCACCATCATTTACACAGGCACCAGCCCCGTCAAGGAGACCCTGCCATAACTCTAGCTGCACTTCACCGGGCGATGAGGTGGTACCAAACCTCTAGACCACTTAAGGAGGCCACTGGGTCATACCTTATCATTAGATAAAAGCACAGTGTGAGGGATGTTCAATTACACATTCCTAGACTACATTACAACATATTACATCACTCTGAGCAATCCAAAGCCAGAACTGAAACCATGAACTGAAAGCTCTTGTATAAACTCCATGTTCACTAGTGTTATATTGCTCTTCAGTCCCGCAGCATGTTAGCCACATTATTCAGCACAGTCAAATATTTTCCCACTGTACTGCTTTTAATCTGTTATCTTTTATAGATTGTCTGCATATTTAGCCCAGTTTTTTCCAGTACTATCTCCCTATATCATTTATCATGTTAGGTGGCATGAAGATAACATCCTATTCATACCTATTTTCCTGTGCTACTCTATGAGGTTAGTGACTGATATAATCCAATAGCATCCAGTGATTCATCATGATGCTAGGCAATCCCATCAGGCTTCAGGTAGGGGTCTTTTACAGTATATATGTCTCAAATTACAACCTATTCTCTATGTAGTACACTGCTTTTGACCAGAGCCTTAGGGCCCTAGCCAAAAGTAGTCCACTATACAGTAAAGCGAATAGCGTTTGGGACGCTAGGCGAGAGGATTAGACGTCCCATTTTCAGCCCTTTCAGCCTGGCTGCTCCCCAGAGCCCCTTGAGATCAAGGGGGCTTTTGGAGTGCTTGAGGGGATTTAATTCAACCTGTGGTGCTTCATGTCCCCCACAGGGGTCTGTCTGTGCTCCTCTGCCAGGGGGCTAAGAGGTAAATGTCCCTAGGGATGGAGACCGGGATAGGGGAGCACTGATCTGACACACACAACAGAAGCTTGGCAGAGACGCATACGGTACAGTTGCACAGGGCTTCACTGTCAGTGAGACCACAGAAATAAAGGGGGCTAGAATAGGGCCCATGGACCATTAAGATGGGGCAGGGATATCTATTGGGAGGAATCCATCGTAGTTCCAAACCATACCTATAGATATGTACTGGCTAACCGTTATTCCAAAGAAATCTCTTCATTGAAAAAAATGACAGGAAATCCCTCAGCTCCCAGATGAGATTTGCCATGAGAGAGACACCCCTGGATCCTGCATTCCTGCAGATATAGAAATAAACACACCAACAGCCTGAATGCTCCAGCCTGAACGCTCTGGGCTAGCTCACCATAGCTGTGACAAACAGCTATTGAAATGAATGACAAACACCACTTCAAAGTTTATGGCTTTTTGCTCGATAGAAATGAAATCCCAACAGTTCATGAATGACTGAATGAGAAATAAAATCACGGCACAGAGTGGGGCGTCTGACTGTAGCCTTCAGAGAGAAAGAGAGCATGACCTACCGTCAAGCACCAGTGAGCAGACTCCATGCTTCTGTCTCATGAAGCTAAACAGCATCCTATATACCCCATCAACCCCAAACATAGACAATACACACGCACACAATGCACCATCCACACACATATACACACACAATCTCTATGGTATGAGAACTGTGGACCAGTATGAAAAATGTACTAAAATGTATGCACTCAATACTGTAAGTCGCTCTTGATAAGAGCTTCTGTTTAATGATCAAAATGTAAATTGTAAACATGTAAAGTAGTGATGGGAGAACAAATCGATACAGTTACATATCGGGATATTCTTTTTGATGATATATCCTATTGTTTTGACAATATCGCAATATAATCTTTGCGCTAGTTGGCTGTACCTGCACAGAGACGTCACTATTTTTTACTTCGTAGCTTGTTTTCCATCTTCTTTTTAAATAGGGAGCCAATTTGTTTTCAGCACTTTTATTTCCAGCGCAAAGACCGGGGATAAAATGCAATAACAAAAAAAAGAAATTGAAATATTTTCTGTGAAAAAGTTAACGTTAGCTGTCTGACTTTATTAGCCAGCTAATTTTCACAACATAGACTCAATTATTTGATCAGTTAAGTTGGCTAATGTTGCTCAACATTTCTCTGGCTAGCTAACGGATAATTCGATCCAGCTACTGTAGCAAAATACTTAACAATGCTAACAATGCTTGTTCCACCACACTTTCTCCCTCACCTCAAACTTTCAAAATGCCAGTTGTTTTTCAGTTACAGCTCATGACGTACAGTTCATCACCTCCTCGCCCCCGTCTCCGTGGTCAGGCTTCTCACCTACCTTAGTTATCGTTCAGGGGGGGGGGCGCTGCTGTAAGTTAACTGACAACTGCCTTCCCACTCTCCCGCTGTCATTCCAGAGCACAAGCTGATGATGTAACTAGCACATTGGTTGTCTCTTCTCTCTTCAGTCGCGTGCTACATTCTGTTATGTGAACGATTGGCTGAGCCTTGGATACAGCCAGTATTGCTCCAAAAGCACATCACTCGTTCACTTACAGCCAGTAGTGATCCAAAGCCCCTCCCCCCCAAACATTTCTCATTGGATCTACATGGATCTACAGATGACCTATCTACATAGGTCACCTATTTTGCATTCAAAACGTTGAATTTCGCCGAAAGGGGACTCGTTTGCATCCCTGTAGGTTACTTTTCTGGCCCTCCCTACTCTTTATTTTCAACTCTCAATTTCGCAGCTTTTCATTTTTAGAAATAAACTCTGACTTGACCTTTATGCCTGCGTGGATCTACCCATTCCCAAAAGCATTTGGTGATTGGCGTGTAGGCTATTTGGCCGCTTGGCGCAAGTAGACTAAAGTTAGCTCCTAAAGTTTAGGCTTACGACCTAATGCCAGATAGCCTAAAATAATTAAAGAAAAACCTCCATGTAGACTATAGATATACATTGCAAAATAATTATAGTTCATTTTTTTTAAAGGTATTGTTTTCTCTTTATTCAATCCACACAATATTTCATCATCATAAATCCACCGCCTTGCGGATATAACCGAGGGGTCTGCCGGTTGTAAGTCAACCAGTGGGCGCATAACTACTGTGTGTGTGTGTGTGTGTGTGTGTGTGTGTGTGTGTGAGTGTGAGTGAGTGACAAAGAGACAAAGAGAGCGAGAGAGAGAGAGAGAGAAAGAGAGAGAGACAAAGAGAGCAAGAGAGAGATAGAGAGAGCTATGAGCTCTGAGTTGTCTTATTAAAAGCCTAGCCTGGAGAGAGTGCGGTAATTACACAGTGCCTTGCCAGCACCTTTTGGACTTTGAGCCAAATCCAAATGTCATGTGCCTTAGCCAACAATTAAAACGACACTCCCCCTCAGTGGCCTTTTAAATAAGCTTCCTCAACTAGAAATCATACCATAAAAAGTATCTTCATAACAGGCACACATTCCTAGATACCATGGTTCCTCATGAACTATCTGAATGCTATCCTTAATTAATTAGCAGGATAGCAAATAATGACCATTTGGCAACACATCCACAAACAAGCATAGAATCGCAGGAACACAAAGATAATCAATGTCTACATAGACAAGACACAAAACACAAAGACCGAGGTCGGAGACAGCTAACACCCACACATTCCTGTACACTTGACATTACTCTCTGTTCCTGAAGCCCTGGTCTGATCTACTCTGGTCACCCCAAAGTCACCTTACAATGGCTAACGTCCAATTAATGGGCCTGTATCTATGCATAGGCTGTCAAAATGGCAGCAGCCCTCGGCCACCTCCCTCTGCTGGGCAGCACCACTGCAGCGAGTGCTCAGTGTTTGTGCCACCTCTTAATTGCATTTGTCCCCCATGGTAGAGGTAGGTCTTTGTGTAGCCACCCCGAGGAAGAAAAAGAAGGTCAGACTGCCAATTTGGAGCTGGCAGGTGGAGAGGAGCGGAGGCACTTAGTCTCACTCTGGCGGAGAATGGAGAGCTGCTGTTCATCTATGGAAACCAGGACAAACAAAGGAGATGAGTGAAGGGCCCCTCCACTCGGCGTGTCTGGGAGAGTGACACGTGGCTTTAGTCCCAGTGTGGGTAGGTGTTTGTGATTGAACAGGGGACAGAGGGACACAGATTGCAGGCCCAACTATATGTTCTTCTCTTCCAGGTAGCCTTAGGCTAGAGTAATACTGTCATGTAGAAAATGGGTCTTGTTTCTCCCCAGTCAAATACAGTAGGAACATGGGTAGAGCATCTGATATAATCGTATTGAGTCAGTGGACACTACAGTCACAACTCTGTCACCTTCACTCCACTGGAAATGAAAGATCTCTAAACAATGTTGTTTCACAGCACGTATCAAAGAGAAATCAAAACTGCAGTATGATGTACTTAGCTTTTCATAAAACATTCTTAATGGGGCCAAATATTGTTTCCTTCTTGGGCCAGGAAATGTATTTGTAAAATGGGTCAAATTATATTCAGTGCAAACTGCATAGGAAGTGAAGCATAAGGTCAGGTAGGTAGGTATACGTTGTCATGACAGAACACACTTGGTGGTGGTTAATGGAAGAGTGTTCTTACAGTAAGTCAATGATAAATGGCCTTGCAGTGATGATAAGAGAGGTATGCCCTGCTTCAAACGTGCTCTTCTCTGACTTTAATAGATTTGTTTTGACAAAGAAGCAGAGAACCTTGAAATACTTTTCTCTCCATCCATTATTGAATTATTTCCAGTAGACCATTTGACAGAGAGGGAGAATGGTTAAAGGTTAAAGGTGGTTAAAGGCATGCAGGCAGAGGCTGCATAAAGATCAGAGAGAGGAGGAGATCATCCCCTTCCCCTGCACTCTGTTTGAGGCCTTCTGTCTGAACATAGGACCTTCAGGAGAACAAGAGGAAATCAATGCCCTGATGCAGAGGGAAACTGTTATTTCCAAGTTAAAAGGAAAACCAACCAAGATGCATTGGCCAGCTCTCTTCTGGTAGGTTGACTTCCACAGTAAATGGCTGTTAAGATGAGCAGGCAGGATAATCTTAACAGATGCCCCTATTTGCATTCATGTGTCTGAGAGAGTCTGTCTGTCAGGGTGGAGGACGTCAGTGAGCCAAGGGGACGTGAGGGGGACGTCAAGGGGACATGGCAGCTCCAGTCAGGGGATCACCATGGGTCACCAGCCAGGTCCCACCCCCAGGGAATAGCAGCCATTGTTTATAAAGAAGGATCGTCTCTATTGGCTTGACAGCCATGACCTCTGCGAGGTCTTATTACACTGTCAGTAAGTGGTGTTACACTTCTTAATTACCAGACTGTATGACTGTTAGGGGGAGGGAGGGAGGTGGAGGGATGTGGAAGGAGGAGGAGGGATGTGGAGGAAGTTGGAGGGATGTGGTGGGATGTGGAAAGAGGTGGAGGGATGTGGTGGGAGATGTTGGGATGTGGAGGGAGGTAGAAGGATGTGGAAGGAGGTGGAGGGATGTGGTGGGATGTGAAGGGAGGTAGAAGGATGTGGAAGAGGGTGGAGGGATGTGGTGGGAGATGGTGGGATGTGGAGGGATGTGGTGGGAGATGTTGGGATGTGGAGGGAGGTAGAAGGATGTGGAAGGAGGTGGAGGGATGTGGTGGGAGATGGTGGGATGTGGAGGGAGGTGGAGGGATGTGGTGAGATGTGGTGGGAGATGGTGGGATGTGGAGGGAGGTGGAGGGATGTGGAAGGAGGTGGAGGGATGTGGAAGGAGGTGGAGGGATGTGGTGGGATGTGGAAGGAGGTGGAGGGAGATGGTGGGATGTGGAGGGAGATGGTGGGATGTGGAAGGAGGTGGAGGGATGTGGTGGGAGATGGTGGGATGTGGAGGGATGTGGAGGGATGTGGTGGGATGTGGAAGGAGGTGGAGGGAGATGGTGGGATGTGGAAAGAGGTGGAGGGATGTGGTGGGAGATGGTGGGATGTGGAAGGAGGTGGAGTGATGTGGAAGGAAGTGGAGGGATGTGGAGGGAGGTGGAGGGATGTGGAAGGAGGAGGAGGGATGTGGAAGGAGGTGGAGGGATGTGGAGGGAGGTGGAGGGATGTGGAAGGAGGAGGAGGGATGTGGAAGAAGTTGGAAGGAGGAGGGATGTGGTGGGATGTGGAAGGAGGTGGAGGGATGTGGAAGGAGGTGGAGGGATGTGGAAGGAGGTGGAGGGATGTGGAGGGACGTGGATGGAGGTGGAGGGATGTGGAAGGAGGTGGAGGGATGTGGAGGTACGTGGAAGGAGGTGGAGGGATGTGGAGGGATGTGGAAGGAGGTGGAGGGATGTGGATGGAGGTGGAGGGATGTGGAAGGAGGTGGAAGGAGGAGGAGGGATGTGGAGGAAGGTGGAAGGAGGTGGAGGGATGTGGAGGAAGGTGGAAGGAGGTGGAGGGATGTGGAGGGAGGTGGAGGGATGTGGAGGAAGGAGGAGGAGGGATGTGGTGGGATGTGGAAGGAGATGGAGGGATGTGGAGGAAGATGGAGGGATGTGGAAGGAGGTGGAGGGATGTGGAAGGAGGTGGAGGGATGTGGAAGGAGGTGGAAGGAGCTGGAGGGATGTGGAGGAAGGTGGAAGGAGGTGGAGGGATGTGGAGGGATGTGGAAGGAGGTGGAGGGATGTGGAGGGATGTGGAAGGAGGTGGAGGGATGTGGAAGGAGGAGGAGGGATGTGGAGGAAGGTGGAAGGAGGAGGAGGGATGTGGAGGAAGGTGGAGAGATATGGTGGGATGTGGAGGGAGATAGAGGGAGAAGGAGGGATGCGACAGGTGAAGGGCTGGGGTGAGAGATGACGCCTGGCAGAGAGAGGAGGAAGCAAGGTCAGACACCAAGAGCACAGCCATCACTCCAACACTAACCCGTCTACCCTGGAAGACACACACACACACAGATGCATGCACACATGCACTCACACACTCCCACAAACACACACTCCTGCACACAGACACACAGACTGCTGCTGTCCCAGCCTTTCAGTCAAAGCCTGCGTCCACTGACTCAAGACAAACAGAAATGTGACGGTTGTGACACCCAGGTCAACCACAGAGACATATTTATCAAGCCCTTCCAGACAGACACACACAGAGAGTAATGCCTTGAGCTTCAGACAGACGGACGGACGGACTCTCACACACACACACACACACACACACACACACACACACACAGGCCCATGTTATAGAAGATATATCCTCTAAATGCACTCACAGAACCCCTCCTCTGTCCCCAGAACTACTGCATTCTCCTGACCCAGTGAAGCACAGGACATGGCCATTTCAGTGAAGCACCTTAAACGGTTTGCTTTTAAATCTGCTCAGTGACTGACTGGTTGGGCCTTTGAGCATCTTCTTCCTATGTTAAAATTGAGCCTGAGGTCTGGCCCTGGGGAGCAGGGGAGATGGGTCTCGGTCCCTCGCAGCACGGTCTCATGTTTTTCAAAACAAGACACTGGACACAAATGGAAAGAACAGAGATTTAAGCAAAGGAGAGAGAGCGAGGGAGGGAGAAAGTGCACAGATGACTCCATCCAGTCAGCCGGTTAAGTAAGACATCTGAAGTCATTTTCCCCACAGATAAATACGTCATTAAAACAAGATGAATCAACTCTATCTTCTCCTCCCATCCTCCACTCCTTTCCTTTAGGGAGCAGAGCACTTTCAAAAAGTCCCTTTTGATTATGCTGACTATTGTCCGTCTCTATGGAGCAATTACAGCTGCCCTAGAAAATAAAGCATAGAAGCAGACCCGCAAAGAACTAGTGCTGTACCCAGAGGAGCCCCCAAGCACTCACCTCTCTTCCCCCTCTGCCCCCAATCCCTCAACTCCCTGCCATGAGATCCCACCCCCAAACTCTGAACCCTAACAAACGCTCTCCAGGCCCACATCAAAGGAGAGGGAGTAAGACCCAGGGGAACTCTGTAGACAGAGAGAGTTCTCCTACTGCTGAACCACCTGGAAAGTCTGACCTACCTCTCTCTGAACACAACCCTAACAGACCACCTCCTACCCCCTACAGGCACACCTCTCACCATGACCCCCTGTCCCCTATTCCCAACGTTCTAACACACCTATTCCCTTTACTGAGCCGAGCCTGAGGTCCCACACAGCCATCCAGCCAGCCAGCCCACATCAGAGTAAATGGGACCATTGGAGTTAAGATGACTCTATTTAGCAGGCTTACGCCTACGGAGCTGGAGGAGCAGCAGGCCAGCTGGCTGGGTGGGCGGTACTTAAATGCTCCTCATAATCACCGCAATAGGTCTCTTTGTAGGTGTCAGTGGATGGCTGGCCCTTCTCCTTAACCACCTCCCGAGGTCATGATCAGAGCCACAGCCTGCCCAATAACACCTCCCTGAAGGGGTGAGAGGCGCTGACAGATGGGAGCTGGCAGAAGCTACATGCTAATACAGAAGAAAATCTAATCAGTTTATTTGTCCTGCGCACAGGATACAACAGGTGCTGAGAGTACAGTGAAATGCAGTTTTCAATATCAAAGGTAAAAAATAGAGAATCCAGAATCCTCGGTCTGGTCTCTGTGACCATCAGGCAATTAGTGTGCTGCACTCAACCAGTAACATGTATATTTATAATTCACCAGAGCTGGGCTGCTTCAGTATGTGATTGGCATGTGGAATATCACCTGCCTAGCTCAGCGGAGTGTTCGGCATGTCAGGGATATAAGATCACACATCATGGTTGTCACAAGCCCTCTATTACCGAGGAGTGATATCATCACACTGTTATACAACTCTGTTTAAATGCACTCACTAGTTAGCTACATTCCATCACAGCAGACAGACAGAGAGAGAGAGAGAGAGAGAGAGAGAGAAAGGAGAGAGGAGAGAGGAGAGAGGAGAGAGAGAGAGAGAGAGAGAGAGAGAGAGAGAGAGAGAGAGAGAGAGAGAGAGAGCAGCCTTGCTAACATAAATGTCATTGGTATAAGAGAAAGACTCAGAGTGCTCTTCTCGAATGCTTTAGGTCAAAGGGAAGCACTCTGGATGTGAGAAAGGCGAGCCACACTTAAATGAAAGGTTATATTATGGTGAACATTGAAGGGAGCTAAAACATTTATAGGACCATCATCTACAATAATGATTATGTGGGCTGCTCTCACCCCCTCCAAACTCTGCTCTCACCCCCTCCAAACGCTGCTCTCACCCCCTCCACACTCTGCTCCCTCCCCAGAAAAGACCCAAATGATATTCCTTCTAATATATTACCCACACATGCCAAGGCTCATGTATAAAATAATAAGACCCAAAAAGGGATTTATTGAGGGGCTAATTTGGCATGACAAATATAAGGAGAACCTTATAATGGGTCTCCCTTTCTTTCTCTCTCTCTCTCTTTATCCTTCCCTCGTCTTCCTTCTCTCTCTCTGAATCAACACGGCATGATCTCCACACTGACTTGATGCTCAAAATAAAAAGGACAGAAACAAAACAGCATGCCAAATGTATTCATAACAGCCACTTGATGATTCTTTAATTGCCTGCCTTGATTTCTCATTCTGTAAGACATCCGAGAAGACATCCTAGTTTAACTTGTCTGGCCTTGATGAGTGGTAGGCTACAGCAGATGTAGAGTAGCAGAAACAACCCAAACCCTCCTCTCCCTATGATGAAGAACCCTGGTGGTGTTTTTTAGGGATTCCGTGTGAGAAAATAAAAGTAAGGGTGAGGAGATTTATAAAGTGTTCGTGTGAGGAAGAGTAAATGTAGCCTCTGCACTGTGTTTCAATCAGATTGAGCGGGTGCAAACGCAGCACATTATTCTCCCCCCTGCCTGCCTGCTGTCTGCTCTGCATAGCGCTGTGCTGGGCTCTGTCCTCCTGCTGTATCAACGTGATGTATGGCCCAAACTGCACCACACCACACCACACTGCTCTGCACAGCACACACCATACCACACCACACCGCTCTGCACAGCACACCACACACCACACCGCTCACCACACACCACACCGCTCTGCACAGCACACACCACACCACACACCACACCGCTCTGCACAGCACACACCACACCGCTCTGCACAGCACACACCACACCACACCGCTCTGCACAGCACACACCACTCTGCACAGCACACACCACACCACACCGCTCTGCGCAGCACACACCACTCTGCACAGCACACACCACACCACTCTGCACAGCACACACCACACCACTCTGCACAGCACACACCACACCACACCGTTCTGCACAGCACACACCGCTCTGCACAGCACACACCACACCGCTCTGCACAGCACACACCACACTGCTCTGCACAGCACACACCACACCACTCTGCACAGCACACACCACACCACACCGCTCTGCACAGCACACACCGCTCTGCACAGCACAAACCACACCGCTCTGCACAGCACAAACCACACCGCTCTGCACAGCACACACCACACCGCACCACACCGCTCTGCACAGCACACACCACACCGTTCTGCACTGCACTGCATACACCACACCGCATCACATTGCTCTGCACAGCACACACCACACCACACCACACCACACCGCTCTGCACAGCACACACCACACCGCTCTGCACAGCACACTCTGCACAGCACACACCACACCACACCGCTCTGCACAGCACATACCACACCACACCGCTCTGCACAGCACACACCACACCACACACCACTCTGCACAGCACACACCACACCACACCGCTCTGCACAGCACACACCACTCTGCACAGCACACACCACACCACACCGCTCTGCACAGCTCCGAACAGACTCTTTTTCATTCCATCTGTCATTCAGTTATTCATCTCTCCCCGTCTCTCCTTTACCTCTCTATCCTCTCCTCTCTCCCTCTCCCTCTTCTGTCCCTCCCTCCCTCTCCTGTCTCTCTCTCTCCTGTCTCTCGCTCTCCCTCTCCCTCTCCTGTCTCTCGCTCTCTCGCTCTCCCTGTCTGTCTCTCTGTCTCTGTCTCTCCCTCTCCTGTCTCTCTCTAACTCTCATTGTCTCTCTCTCCCTCTCCTTGTCTCTCTCTCTCTCTCTCTCTCCTTGTCTCTCTCTCTCTCACACACACACACACTCTCTGACCTACGTCGCTCTGAACATAACCCTAATAGACCCCCCCTACTAGTGGTGGAAACAGTACTCAATTGTCATACTTGAGTAAAATTAAAGATACCTTTATAGAAAATGACTCAAATAAAAGTGAGTCACTGCTTGAGTAAAAGTTGGAAAGTATCTGGTTTTAAATGTAATTAAGTACATTGGTGGAAACAGTACTCAGGCACACCACTCTCCATGTCCCATTATCACCTATTTTCAACTGCCTACTAACTAGTGATGAAGAGTAGAGACTGGAGTCAGACCCAGAGAATGTGGCTGACTCCCCCTCCTCTCTCGGTCGCTCTCCTTTTTATAGGGGACTGAGAAATCTGCAATTCCATTTAAACAAGGCTACATCACCGGGGGCGTTTTGTCACTGCAGTGCTGCCTGCCGTGGTCGTCCTTGGCGCAGTACTGCCTCTGACAGAAAGTGAGGGCTCTTTCCCTCAGTCAGGGCCAACGGAGGAAAAACGACAAGCAGTCAGAGTGAGAAAAAACACTTCTGGAACTTCCAGAAAATAAAAGTCTATCTTAATAACACAATAATAACAGCCAGCCAAACACACATAACAGTGGATGTGCGCTGAGCTGAATAAAGGGGTTGGAGGGAGGGGGCGGGGGTGGGAGGGGTGAGGTGAGGTGAGGTACATAGGTGCTGGGGCTTAGAAATGTAATCTGAGAAAGACAAGTACCATCATTTAAGGTGTCCTTCGTGGAGCAGACCTGTTTTACCAGTGACATTAATTTAACAGAACGGTATTTACAGAAGGCCTTGACAACTGTTCTTAGAGAGGAGGAGGGGGGGGGGACTGTCTCACCAATCCTCCTTTCAGTTTGTTATATATGACTTTTAGCTACATGAACGCTTAATTAGCTTCCTGGTTGTACACTATCACTTTGTCTGGATCCTTTGTTCTTTGTTATGCAGATACTGTATTACTAAAGAAGACGAGGTAGAGATGAGAGAGGCTGGCACATTTTTGTGATTTTATACAAGCCTTTAGTTCAGGCAGCGCTAACCTTATCAGTTTATAGGCTTTAGCATCATGAATATCCTCACGCTATGACACAAACACTATGGTCTTTATTTTCAATTACTTATATTATTTGGGCAAATTCCCGCTTATTGCATTGCATCCCCTTACCAATCGATTAAGTAACCTGGCCAGCCCAGTCATAGCAGCACAGTCTCTCTCCTGCCCTGGCCAGCCAAGCCATTATAGCAGTCTCTCTCCTACCTGGGCCAGCACAGTCTCTCTCCTACTCTGGTCAGCCCAGCCATAACAGCACAGTCTCTCTCCTACCCAGCCCAACTCAGCCATAACAGCACAGTCTCTCTCCTACCCTGGCCAGCCCAGCCATAACAGCACAGTCTCTATCCTACCTGGGCCAGCCCAGCCATAACAGGACAGTCTCTATCCTACCTGGGCCAGCACAGTCTCTCCTACACTGGCCAGCCCAGCCATAACAGCACAGTCTCTCTCCTACCCTGGCCAGCCCAGTCATAACAGCACAGTCTCCCAGACCCAGAGAGAACACAATTACTGTAGACATACACCCAGAGCACGAGCCAGCGTCTCCACAGCCTTAATCACAGAGTGGAACGGATTCAATTAATTTGGCCTGGGAGCAGATATGGAGCCATTATGTCCTAATTAACAGAGTGCTAAGGTGGAGCCACACCTGAATGAGCTGGAAATGGACAGAATAGAGCAGAGCAAGGAGCTCATTCCACTGCAGGAGGAGTAGGAAGGAGGGGAGAGCCATTTAAAGGGGGAACTACATTTGATTAATCCATGATCTGATTTATGTCAGATAATATGCTGGTAACACATTCACACAAGGCCTGCTATAATTATGTCTGTTATGGTTCACCGACACCCAGTGTTGTGTTCAAGATCACCTACAGCAAGACCGATTCAAGACCAAGACCGGAGCAAATCAAGTGGGGGGGGGGGGGCGATACCGGGTCAAGACCGAGACCGGAGGGGGAGGCGAGACCGAGTCAAGACCGAGACCGGAGCAAATCAAGTCCGAGTCAAGGCCAAGACCGGAGGAGGGGCGAGACCGAGTCAAGACCAAGACCGGAGCAAATCAAGTCCGAGTCAAGAGCGAGACCGGAGGGGGGGCGAGACCGAGTCAAGAGCGAGACCGAGTCAAGAGCGATACAGAGTCAAGACCGAGACCGGAGCAAATCAAGTCCGAGTCAAGGCCAAGCCTGGAGGGGGGCGAGACCGAGACAAGACCGAGACCGGACGGGGGGGACGAGACCGAGTCAAGAGCAAGACCGGGGCAAATCAAGTCCGAGTCAAGAAAAAGACCGGAGGGGGGGCAAGACCGAGTCAAGACCGAGACTGGAGGGGGGACAAGGGGTTTGAGACCAGAAAAATGTCCAATTCAAGTCCAATTCAAGACCTTGATTGTAATTTTGTCAAATCCCCACCATAATAACAGTTCAAAATGACGAGTATTTCTGGGTTCATATTTCAGAACACCATATGGATTCTTTAGACATTCAGAACAGTGAAAACAAGCTGAGGGGAAATAGAGACACTAAAAATTATTACTAACCAAAACACAGTGGGGAACCCTTCAGAGAAGGGCTAAGGATTTATAAAATAATGACTATAATCATAATAATAATGATGATGATATTATTATTTTCAATGATGTTCTGACTTAATCTCTTCAGTTTTTGTTGGAAAGGGTTAACACTGAAGATAAAAAAAATATCCAATCAGGATAAAAAAAATTAAAAAATCTAAATAGCTAAGTCAGCCATTGGTTAGGCCATCAGAAGCTAGATAAAGGCATCTGCCATTCAAATGTAGGGCAAACTTTTGGAGTGACAATGGAATCAACCAATCACATTTTGACTAATGAGTGTGACCTTTTTTTTACGTACGGAAACTTCTGCCTTCTTGAAGGCCAACAGGTCACTGCGCAATACGAGCAGTAGTTTTCCCACGGTCTAGCTAGCTAGCTTTTCTGTTGGCTAGTTTGCAGCGGCTGCAGCAGGTGTTATCTAAGAGGACATGGTTGCTAATTTGTTAGCTTCTCCCTTTTCAATAATTACTTTCAACAAGAAGTTACATTTCAAATTATCATCATCTGGTGAGTGGAACTGTTTTTTATTGGCAGCGCGCTTGTTGTTCTTAGCCATCTCTTTGAAATGAACTCATGTGTGTGAAACATTGTTGCATTTAATTGGAACTGACAGAATTTTAGCAACATGAAATCTTAATCAAATCTGTTCATATACACCCCCAGGAAGAATCACACTTTCAAAAAATCTGACAAGCGACCACTTAGATATGGTCATTTTCAAGTTTTCATAAATTCTTAGAATGTTTGGGAATTACGTATACCAAGGCATTTGTGAAAATTCTATAGCAATATAGATTAGGAAAGCAGAGTCTACGCAGACCGGTGCGCTATAGCCAATCAGAGCTACAGTAGACCTTTATACAAACAGGTTGACTTAGTTGATAAGTCATATACCTCAACTACACTCATTTGAAACGCATCAGTAAGCATTAAGAAGTGAGTATAAGCAATGCCCACTGAAAATAAAGTGGGTATATATTTTATATTTCCCCCTTATAATTTGGGATCAAATATGCTCTGAAAGCAAACATGTTGACATGAGTACCCTGATATCGGGGAATTTGTGCCATTCTGAATTTTTTTTTAGTGTATACCCTCCACGACACCACTGGCCCTTTGTGTTTTACAAACAGTGCACTTTCCTACATGAGTGGGATGGTATTATGGTTGCTGTCCTTTCAGAATCACAAACCTGTCACACTATAGGTTCACCACTGTCACACACTGAAGGCCTATAGGTTTACCACTGTCACACACTGAAGGCCTATAGGTTTACCACTGTCACACACTGAAGACCTTATAGGTTCACCACTGTCACACACTGAAGACCTATAGGTTCACCACTGTCACACACTGAAGACCTATAGGTTCACCACTGTCACACACTGAAGACCTATAGGTTCACCACTGTCACACACTGAAGACCTATAGGTTTACCACTGTCACATACTGAAGACCTATAGGTTTACCACTGTCACATACTGAAGACCTATAGGTTTACCACTGTCACACACTGAAGACCTATAGGTTCACCACTGTCACACACTGAAGACCTATAGATTTACCACTGTCACACACTGAAGACCTATAGGTTCACCACTGTCACACACTGAAGACCTATAGGTTCCCCACTGTCACACACTGAAGACCTATAGGTTCACCACTGTCACACACTGAAGACCTATAGGTTTACCACTGTCACACACTGAAGACCTATAGGTTCACCACTGTCACATACTGAAGACCTATAGGTTCACCACTGTCACACACTGAAGACCTATAGGTTTACCACTGTCACACACTGAAGACCTATAGGTTTCCCACTGTCACACACTGAAGACCTATAGGTTTCCCACTGTCACACACTGAAGACCTATAGGTTTACCACTGTCACACACTGAAGGCCTAAAGGTTCACCACTGTACTAACATGTCTATAACAGATATAAAGGCTGTTAAGATAATGTTTCAAGAAAGGAGTGTATATATTTGGCCTGGCGAATCGGTTTTATGCGCTGACTGAATGGAAGTTGATAATTTGTTTTTTAAACTCCACTGGTCTCAGGAAGAAATGGGAAGAAGGTATGAGTCCTTCCAGTCCGAGACCGAGTCAAAACCAAGTAAAGGCAAGGCAGCTACACACTTAATGCAAACAGAGCGTCGAAGCGTGGTATACGGTCCGTTCCAACAGTTTTGGCACACGAAAGTACGTAGAACTACGTGTGAAAACGACGCTCAGTCGCTGCGTTTGCGTAGTTTGCGTGAAGTGTGTAGGGCCCTTAAGATACAGTGCCTTGCGAAAGTATTCGGCCCCCTTCAACTTTGCGACCTTTTGCCACATTTCAGGCTTCAAACATAAAGATATAAAACTGTATTTTTTTGTGAAGAATCAACAACAAGTGGGACACAATCATGAAGTGGAACGACATTTATTGGATATGTCAAACTTTTTTAACAAATCAAAAACTGAAAAATTGGGCGTGCAAAATTATTCAGCCCCCTTAAGTTAATACTTTGTAGCGCCACCTTTTGCTGCGATTACAGCTGTAAGTCGCTTGGGGTATGTCTCTATCAGTTTTGCACATCGAGAGACTGACATTTTTTCCCATTCCTCCTTGCAAAACAGCTCGAGCTCAGTGAGGTTGGATGGAGAGCATTTGTGAACAGCAGTTTTCAGTTCTTTCTACAGATTCTCGATTGGATTCAGGTCTGGACTTTGACTTGGCCATTCTAACACCTGGATATGTTTATTTTTGAACCATTCCATTGTAGATTTTGCTTTATGTTTTGGATCATTGTCTTGTTGAAAGACAAATCTCTGTCCCAGTCTCAGGTCTTTTGCAGACTCCATCAGGTTTTCTTCCAGAATGGTCCTGTATTTGGCTCCATCCATCTTCCCATCAATTCTAACCATCTTCCCTGTCCCTGCTGAAGAAAAGCAGGCCCAAACCATGATGCTGCCACCACCATGTTTGACAGTGGGGATGGTGTGTTCAGGGTGATGAGCTGTGTTGCTTTTATGCCAAACATAACGTTTTGCATTGTTGCCAAAAAGTTCAATGTTTGGTGTGTCTCCCAGGTGGCTTGTGGCAAACTTTAAACAACACTTTTTATGGATATCTTTAAGAAATGGCTTTCTTCTTGCCACTCTTCCATAAAGGCCAGATTTGTGCAATATACGACTGATTGTTGTCCTATGGACAGAGTCTCCCACCTCAGCTGTAGATCTCTGCAGTTCATCCAGAGTGATCATGGGCCTCTTGGCTGCATCTCTGATCAGTCTTCTCCTTGTATGAGCTGAAAGTTTAGAGGGACGGCCAGGTCTTGGTAGATTTGCAGTGGTCTGATACTCCTTCCATTTCAATATTAGCGCTTGCACAGTGCCTCTTGGGATGTTTAAAGCTTGGGAAATCTTTTTGTATCCAAATCCGGCTTTAAACTTCTTCACAACAGTATCTTGGACCTGCCTGGTGTGTTCCTTGTTCTTCATGATGCTCTCTGCGCTTTTAACGGACCTCTGAGACTATCACAGTGCAGGTGCATTTATACGGAGACTTGATTACACACAGGTGGATTGTATTTATCATCATTAGTCATTTAGGTCAACATTGGATCATTCAGAGATCCTCACTGAACTTCTGGAGAGAGTTTCCTGCACTGAAAGTAAAGGGGCTGAATAATTTTGCACGCCCAATTTTTCAGTTTTTGATTTGTTAAAAAAGTTTGAAATATCCAGTAAATGTCGTTCCACTTCATGATTGTGTCCCACTTGTTGTTGATTCTTCACAAAAAAATACAGTTTTATATCTTTATGTTTGAAGCCTGAAATGTGGCAAAAGGTCGCAAAGTTCAAGGGGGCCGAATACTTTCGCAAGGCACTGTAGGTTTGGGGCAGGGATGTGTGAATTTGCATATTGCACTGATGCTCACTGAGGAAGGGCTGTGCATCAGTCATCAGCACATGTTCATATAGGCCAGATTAAATGTGAACACAGATGGTGAGAGAAGCAACATCTCCCCAGCAAATCCATACGGGACTTCCATACAGATCACTCCTCCGATCTCAGAGACGGAACAGGAAGCCACTTCTCGGCTTGGCGGCCAAAGACAGAGTGCCAGGGTGGTATTTCAGGAATGTTTAACCAAAGCCTTAGGAGGCTTGAGGGATGGTGACATTATACACCCCCGCGTACAGACCGTGCATGTCTGAGAGAGAGCAGCTTCTGAAGAATCAGTTTTCTGTATCTGTTTACTAACAGCAGCACCTTGTACTGAACTGTTCCTCTGCCAAGACCTGTTCCCTTCTCCCTGGCCAGGCAAGGTAAATACTGGATAAGAGCATTCCTTAACACTGAAGGGAAATGTAGAAAAACGATAAGAGCTGGTTTGAATTTGAAGAGCAGAGCAGACCAGGGAAAGATGGAGTCTTTACTGCTTTCAGACTCTGTGTGATATTTGGGCCTCAATGTTTCAGAGCTCCTCCCGCTCAGGAGCTAGCTGCTCTCTCTCCACGTTGACGTCAGAGGGGCCCTAAACACAGAGCCGGGGGCTCGTAAAACCAAAACACAGCCATTACGTAAGCAGCATAGCAACACACACACACACACACACACACGTAATGAACCTGACCAATAGTGTAGCTGTAGAATCACAGGAGCAGGGGGATTGTGTTTGTGTTGCCAGCCAGCCTGAGCTGCTTTACGCAGGTCCTAAAGAATGCCTGCTGTTAAGTCTTAAGAATGCCTGCTGTTAAATCTAAAGAATGCCTCTCTGCCTGCCTGAGCAACCAGACACTCCAATAGTCTGGATCTCAATGAACTACAAGACTACTGGGCTATTTACCAGAAGAATTGGTTAAAGAGAGGGAGACAGTTTGTGTAGTTGTGCAACTCAGAACTGTATGCGGTATACGCGGGGAGTAAAAGTCACATAATGAGAGAACAAAGGGGACAAAGATGTTAAATAAGTCTTAATATCCGACAGACAACTCGGATCCTTGACTTTTCCCCCGGGATTCCATCTCAAAGACAAGTGTCATTAGCTATCCTTTCTCCCAGGCTTGATTGATGTTCCCCCTGGCAACACACGTCCATGCATCACTAATTATTTCATATGAGGGTACACGCAAAAGGGAGAAAATTGGCGAGCCATTAAGAAACCATTTATTGCCAAATGACAGAACTAATTGGATGACATTGACTAGTACTTTCATCTAAAGTTCATTCTAGTCCATGACCATAAAGTGGTTGATCTGTTAGAGTTCATATTCAGACCAGGAGGATATATCCCAATGTGTGTGGGAATGATAAACTGTGCTGGGGGGTTGTGAGTGGAGCTATGGGACCCAGTGTGGGTAATCGTACCCAGAGTGCAGGCTTAGGCAGGGCCAGAGACCACAAGACAACGGGCCGGAGCAGTGGAGACATTTATATGCAGCCGTTTCCGTACGGAATGACTTCAGACACGCTTCTGTCCGCAGAAAAGGATTATTGCTGTTTATACTCTTTTGATAAGGAATTTTACATGTGTGAATGGAGTCTGGGGCCTGATAATGGTACTCCTCCACACTACCAATCCTCTATCAGCACTCTGGCCTCTTCAATGTATACTTTTTTTTAAATCATTTGCTACAGCTGCGCGATGAGAGTGTAATGCTGAATACATTTTGTGTTTCCCCCTCTAATCTTCCCTCTCAACATGTCAGACAAATTGTGCTGCCTCCGCCAAATCCAATATAACCCCCCCACAGACAGACGCACGCACACACACACACCACACACACACACACACAGAATGCTGGGTGATGGAGATTGACAACACGGTGAGTGGTAATCACAGCCAGAAGACGATCAAATATGTATGAAAATGTTGCGCTTCCTTCGCTTTCGATTTGATACTGTGGTATTTGCAGACTGTAGAGGATAGAAGATGTGTCGATGTAATCTGTCTGCTGCCTGGCCCCTGTCCCTCAAACTCATTCCCACAGACCTGACTTATTGTGCTGTTGTATTGAAAGATAACCACTTTCCACAACACATGCAGGATTCAACCATTCAACGCCCCCTTCCCCTGTGTGTCTGTTACGACTGCTCCACACCTCCCCATCACATCTCTCATCCACTTCCATAGTACTGCTGCCTTTCAGGAAACCGCCGCACTGCTGCTTTCTCTTTCCAGCGCTAACTGCTATTTCACCTCCAGGGGCAATTTATGCAGCGATTGTTCCACACATCTTGTGACCACCTGTCATGTGGAGATGGGATTATCTCAATGCCATCACAGCAATGCAGTTACTGAACAGGAGGTCCATGGTTCAGGTCACAGCAGGCAGTTATAGTACAGCAGAACCAAGGAGCACCTTGCGACCATATAGAGCTAATTTAGCTGTGGGCCTCAGTCAGACAGACTGACTCCAGAACAGTGGTTGACTCAGAAGGAGAGGGCTGGCTGACAGACTGGACTGTGTCTCATTTGGAAGTGGAGGAGGAGAAGAACATAGAGTTAATGAGCCTTTATCAAAGCGTCTGTGTATGGAGGTTGGTGTTCCTGCCGATGGCCCTGGAACGGCAGCACGCCACACGTCTGCCCGCCGCCCGCCCATCACTGCAGCCCTAATGACAGCCAATTTAATTGAAAATCCACTTCCACGTCTGAGCACAAACAATCCTGCAAAGTGGACAGAGAGAAAAAGAGAGCATTTTTTAAAGAAAATTAAGGAAAAAGGAAAGAAATTAGTGTATAGAAAGTAGAGGTCGACCGATTATGATTTTAACGCCGATACCGATTATTGGAGGACCAAAAAGCCGATACCGATTAATCGGACGATTTATTTATTTGTAATAATGACAATTACAACAATACTGAATGAACACTTATTTTAACTTAATATAATACATCAATAAAATCATTTTAGCCTTAAGTAAATAATGAAACATTCAATTTGGTCTAAATAATGCAAAAACAAAGTGTTGGAGAAGAAAGTAAAAGTGCAATATGTGCTATGTAAGAACGCTAACATTTCAGTTCCTTGCTCAGAACATGAGAACATATGAAAGCTGGTGGTTCCTTTTAACATGAGTCTTCAATATTCCCAGGTAAGAAGTTTTAGGTTGTAGTTATTATAGGAATTATAGGACTATTTCCCTCTATACCATTTGTATTTCATTAACCTTTGACTATTGGATGTTCTTATAGGCACTTTAGTATTGCCAGTGTAACAGTACCTCTCCTCTCTTCCGTCCCTCTCCTCGCTCCTCCCTGGGCTCGAACCAGCAACACAACGACAACAGCCACCATCGAAGCAGCATTACCCATGCAGAGCAAGGGGAACAACTACTAAAAGGCTCAGAGCGAGTGACGTTTGAAACGCTATTAGCGTGCGCTAACTAGCTAGCCATTTCACATCGGTTACACCAGCCTCATCTCGGGAGTTGATAGGCTTGAAGTCATAAACAGCGCAATGCTTGACGAACAACGAAGAGCTGCTGGCAAAACGCACGAAAGTGCTGTTTGAATGAATGTTTACGCGCCTGCTTCTGCCTACCACCGCTCAGTTAGATACTTCAGATTATATGCAACGCAGGACACGCTAGATAATATCTAGTAATATCATCAACCATGTGTAGTTAACTAGTGATTATGATTGATTCTTATAAAAAACATACGTTTAATGCTAGCTAGCAACTTACCTTGGCGCACTGCATTTGTGTAACAGGCAGTCTCCTTGTGGAGTGCAACAAGAGAGAGGCAGGTCGTTATTGCGTTGGACTAGTTAACTGTAAGGGTGCAAGTTTGGATCCCCCGAGCTGACAATGTGAAAATCTGTCGTTCTGCCCCTGAATGAGGCAGTTAACACACTGTTCCTAGGCCGTCATTGAAAATAAGAATGTGTTCTTAACTGACTTGCCTAGTTAAATAAAGGTATAAAATAAAAAATAAAATAAAAAAATTGGCGCCCAAAAATACCGATTTCCGATTGTTATGAAAACTTGAAATCGGCCCTAATTAATCGGCCATTCCGATTAATCGGTCGACCTCTAATAGAAAGACAGATGAAGAAGGACAAAGAATTAGAGATGTCCTGAGAAAAGAGGAAGACTGACCGAGAAAATGATAGAGGTAGGAAGATCGAGAAAGAGAGATAGGAGGGGGGAGAGGTGGATGTGGGCAGAAGAAAATGCGATGAGAGAAAAGGCCAAGATCAGCAGTCTTCCTCGGGCTCAATTTCCAGGACATGATTAGTTTAGATTGATTACATGTAAAGGGTGCAATAAAAAGGCTGCTTCTCTCAATTTCAATTCAATTCCATTTAAGGGCTTTATTGGCATGGGAAGCATATGTTAACATTGCCAAAGCAAGTGAAGTAGATAATAAACAAAAGTTAATTAAACAACATAAATTAACAGTTAACATTACACTCACAAAAGTTACAAAATAAAGATATTTCAAATGTCATATTAAGTGCAAATAGTTAAAGTACATAGTTAAAGTGTTTGTTCTTCACTGGTTGCCCTTTTCTTGTGGCAACAGGTCACAAATCTTGCTGCTGTGATGGCACACTGTGGTATTACACCCAATAAATATAGGAGTTTATCAAAATTGGGTTTGTTTTCAAATTCTTTGTGTATCTGTGTAATCTGAGGGAAATGCGTGTCTCTAATAGTCATACATTTGGCAGGAGGTTAGGAAGTGCAGCTCAGTTTCCACCTTTTTGTGGGCAGTGTGCACATAGCCTGTCTTCTCTTGAGAGCCAGGTCTTCCTATGGAGGCCTCAGTAAGCAAGGCTATGCTTACTGAGTCTGTACATAGTCAAAGCTTTCCTTAAGTTTGGGTCAGTCACAGTGGTCAGGTATTCTGCCACTGTGTACTCTCTGTTTAAAGCCAAATAACATTCAGGTTTGCTCAGTGTATTATATATATATATATTTTAATGATTTGGTTGGGTCTAATTGTATTGCTGTCCTGGGGCTCTGTGGGGTCTGTTTGTGTTTGTGAACAGAGCCCCAGGAACAGCTTGCTTAGGGGACTCTTCTCCAGGTTCATCGCTCTGTAGGTGATGGCTTTGTTATGGAAGGTTTGAGAATCGCTTACTTTTAGGTGTTTGTAGAATTGAACGGCTCTTTTCAGGATTTTGATAATTAGCGGGTATTGGACTAATGCTGTTCTGCATGCATTATTTGGTGTTTTACGTTGGACATTAAGGATATTTTTGCAGAATTTTGCATGCAGTATCAATTTGGTGTTTGTCCCATTTTGTGAATTCTTGGTTGGTGAGCGGACCCAGACCTCACAACCATAAAGGGCAATGGGTTCTATAACTGATTCAAGTATTTTTTGCCAGATCCTGTGGCATGTCGAATTTTATATTCCTTTTTGTGGAATAGAAGGCCCTTCTTGCCTTGTCCCTCAGATTGTTCACAGCTTTGTGGAAGTTACCTGTGGTGCTGATGTTTAGGCCAAGGTATGTAGAGTTTTGTGTGTGCTCTAAGGCAACGGTGTCTAGATGGAATTTGTATTTGTTGTCCTGGCAACTGGACTTTTTTTGGAACACCATTATTTTTGTCTTATTGAGATTTACTGTCAGGGCCCAGGTCTGACAGAAACTGTGCAGAAGATCTAGGTGCTGCTGTAGGCCCTCATTGGTTGGGGACAGACGCACCAGATCATCAGCAAACAGTAGAAATTTGACTTCAGATTGTAGTAGGGTGAGGCTGGGTGCTGCAGACTGTTCTAGTGCCCTCGCCAATTCATTGATATATATGTTGAAGAGGGAGGGGCTTAAGCCCTGTGGAAAGAAATGTGTGTGTTTTTTCCCAATTTTAACCACACATTTATTGTTTGTGTACATGGATTTTATAATGTTGTATGTTTTTCCACCAACACCACCTTCCATCAATTTGTGTATCAAAAAAGCCAATACTTTGTTTTAGTTGGTTTGTTTATCACTTAGGGTGTGCAGGGTGAATACGTGGTCTGTCGTATAGTATTTTGGTAAAAAGCCAAATTTGACAATTGCTCAGTACATTGTTTTCACTGAGCAAATGTACAAGTCTGCTGTTAATGATAATGCAGAGGATTTTCCCATATTTGCTGTTGACGCATATCCCACAGTAGTTATTGGGTTAGGCTTTAATAGTTGATTCTAAGATTTGTATTTGATCATGTATATGTTTTTGCTGTTTGTTCTTTGTTATAGGGAAGTGGTTTACCCATACAAATATACTGTTATGTTGTCATACTTGTGTCTAGGGGGGCATATGGGGGAGGGAATGCTGTCACCTCCAGGTAGGTCTTTGTCCCCCTGTGTGCTGAGGGTGTCAGGTTCTTGTCCAGTTCTGGCATTTAGGTCGCCACAGACTAGTACATGTCCCTGGGCCTGGAAATTATTGATTCCCCCCCAGGATGGAGAATGTCTTCATTAAAGTATTCTGGTGGAGGGATATAGCACATAGGAGGACATTTTTCTCTGTTGAGATCTTTTCCTTTTGAATTTCTAGCCAAATGTAAACTGTTCCTGTTTTGATTAATTTAATAGAGTGAGTTAGGTCTGCTCTATACCAAATTTGCATACCCCCTGAGTCCCTTCCCAGTTACACACCAGGTAGTTTGGTGGATGGGACAACCAGCTCTCTGTAACCTAGAGGGCAACCAGTGGGTCCATCTCCTCTATACCATGTTTCTTGTAGGATGTCTGTATTTCTTATTTATTTGGTGAAGTCCAGGTTCCTGCTCTTTAGGCCAAAGACACATGACCTCAGGCCTTGGATAATCCAGGATGAGATAGTGAAGGCTTTGTGTTCCATAAAGTGTCCAATGTTGTTAGTCGTGTGGTTTAGCCTCAAACCAGTAAGTGTGAGCAGAGCCTGCTGAGCATCTGGTACATGCTATTGGCTTGGGCTAGTATAAGAGTGGGGGTTGGGCCTGTTTGCCTGCTCATGGCCTGGGCGTATGTGTGACTTTCATGTTGAGGGAGTGGGGGCATGTTGTGGGCAGGAGGGGCATAAGTCTGGTCTGAGGGGGCCTAAATGGGGTGTGGGCATGGTTGACTTGGGGGGGTGGATGTGCTCTCAGCGTGGATCCCCTGGGCTTGGGGTTCTTCATTTGTCTGTCCTGCTGTGATGTCGAGGCTATGGTCAGGGTTTGGGGTGGACTGTTATGCTGTGGTTTAGAGACTTTGGTCAGGATCTGAGGTGATCTGTTCTTTTGGCTTCTCTGCGGGGTTGGCCAGCTCTCTAATGGGTTGTTATCGGTCACACGTCATCGTTCTCACCTTCTCCTCAAGCACTTTCACCTTCTCCTCTATTGCTCTGTTCTTCTCCTGTTCCAGTCTTTCTCCTGTTGATGTTGTCTCACCACAGTCCAGAGTGCAGATATGTCTCTCTCCACCTCCAGCTCTCCGGGTCTGGTTGAGATGGATTATTTTTTGTGCTGACTGAAGTTTGTTCACCTGCTGTTCCAGCTCCACCTGCCTTATCTCCAGCTGGGTGAATGTATCCTTCATTTCAATGAGGGAGTAGTACTCTCTGCTGGGAGGTTGACTTTCCGCTTGGGTTTGCTTGTCTGTGGGGTTGTATAATGAAGAAGTCTGGTCTGACATGCTTAGGGTGGGGGTATCTTTCTCAAGAGAGAGCTTATCCTGCTGAGCTATTTCTTTGATTATGTGAAAGTCCAGCTGATCTGTTTGGGGTTGCCCTGTACCATTACTGTTCCAGACTTGTACAGGTTGACATTGGCTGACTCCGAGTCCTTGTTGTCTAATATCCTGAGTTTCCACCCATCGCTAACACCCCCCCCCCCCCCTCTTAACTGAGGGGTAGTGTGTTAATATAGCACTGTGCCATGCCAGGGGATGGTCTGTGTGGAAGATTAAGTTGCTTATGTTCCCATTTTTATAATAGTCAGCAAAAAGTGTCTCTTGATTTACCATAAGGAACTTATTTTTTTACTCTTTGCGTGCCTTATCATGTTTTACATCCAGAGGGTACTATATTGTAATGCCCTCTGAACAGCGAAGGTGGCTTCAAAGGCCTCTGCATTTGGGTGGAGGAGGCTGTGAAACTCTCCTGCCATTTTTGGGCTCAAGGGCTTTTACACCTCTCACTTCACACCTCCGTGCTAATTGAAGTTGCAGTCAGATATATTCTGTCCTAGCAAGCTTGGTAGCCTTAACTTAGGATTCAGTCCTTATAAAATATATCAGTGTAATGTATTTTTCTTCTTGGCTTTAAAAGTAGCTTCAAACTTAACATGACTCACTCAGGTCCCAGGTTGGATGATGTTTTCAGCTTTCTGTTGTTTGTTTGACAGAGCATTTGCTGTATAGCTTGGAAAAATAATATTTCGTAGTAGGAATCCTTCCTGGTAATTTTGTCCAAAATCAGGTTGTAGGTTTGCCGTTTTGAATTGGAGTGAAGGTTATGTTGTGGAGGTTATGTCCTTGCCAAAAAAGCCAAGTTTATCTAACTCTAAATCTATATTTTTGTAAAAACATGCTGAAAAATGGGAGCTAATTCCTACCTACCTACCTACCTACCTACCTACCTACCTACCTACCTACCTACCTACCTACCTACCTACCTACCTACCTACCTACCTACCTACCTACCTACCTACCTACCTACCTACCTACCTACCTACCTACCTACCTACCTACCTACCTCTCTCTCTCTCTCTCTCTCTCTCTCTCTCTCTCTCTCTCTCTCTCTCTCTCTCTCTCTCTCTCTCTCTCTCTCTCTCTCTCTCTCTCTCTCTCTCTCTCTCTCTCTCTCTCTCTCTCTCTCTCTCTCTCTCTCTCTCTCTCTCTCTCTCTCTCTCTCTCTCTCTCTCTCTCTCTCTCTCTCTCTCTCTCTCTCTCTCTCTCTCTCTCTCTCTCTCTCTCTCTCTCTCTCTCTCTCTCTCTCTCTCTCTCTCTCTCTCTCTCTCTCTCTCTCTCTCTCTCTCTCTCTCTCTCTCTCTCTCTCTCTCTCTCTCTCTCTCTCTCTCTCTCTCTCTCTCTCTCTCTCTCTCTCTCTACAACTCCCATTTCTCCAAAAATAGAAGCCTGCTCTAACATTTAAAAGCTCAAGAGAAAAGCACACTTTTTTTCCATTCCACCATTCATGTACTAGTTAACCACTACTACCAAAAACACAAAACACCCGTCAGCACCCCCCTTCTCTCTCCTACATCTGTCTCTCTCTCTCTCTCCCAGCCACATAGAAATACCTTCCCCTTCTCATAGCGGTTCCTAACAGCACACACCATGCTGGCCAATGCTGGGGGAAAAGATTGCTCACATGGGGCGGCAGGGTAGCCTAGTGGTTAGAGCGTTGGACTAGTGACCGGAAGGTTGTGAGTTCAAACCCCCGAGCTGACAAGGTACAAATCTGTCGTTCTGCCCCTGAACAGGCAGTTAACCCACTGTTCCCAGGCCGTCATTGAAAATAAGAATTTGTTCTTAACTGACTTGCCTGGTTAAATAAAGGTTAAATAAAAAAATAAAATAAAATATTGTGATCTATCAGAGTCTCCTGACTGGCGACATTTGTCAATAATTGATTGCTGGGTATCTTCACATCTTGCAGAGTTTTCGGACGATCGCCATGTTTCTATTTTAGTCACGTCCCCCTGCTAGCCAAACCCCTATCAGAACCTTCCACATCTAATTGGCTGATGTTCTGTTATGATGCTTTTTGACATGCACCTCTGATGGATCCTGTTAGGACAATGGCAGCCAACTGACCCTTTCAAACACTTGCTTACTGCTAGGAACTGAAGTCCCTCTCGTTCAAAGGAGCAGTCCTCTTCTTCACAGGAGGAGGAATGTTAAGAGCAGTCAGACCTCTGGGATTAACTACTCAAGGCCCTATTTTTGATTGATTATCTTTCTTTCTTTGTTCTTTCCTCCATCTTTTATTCTCTCTCCTGTATTACTTAAATAACGGGTGACCTTTTGGAAGATAAGGGGACTTCTGTCCATGGGAAAAGTACAAAATATCTACTGTAAAAACAAAAAAGGACAGGCTTTGGCCATGCTGCAAATATATAGGGTGTGGGGAGAGATGAGGAGAGAGAGGAGGAGAGCAAGGAGGAAGACGAGAGAGAAAGTGAGAGAGCAGAATGCAATTTGGCTATCTCGGCATAGATCGCGATAGCAGCTCGAAACAAATGGCTGACAAAACCAAAGCAACCCCCCCCCCCCCCCCCCCCCCCCGCGCGGAGGGAGCAAGGGACCTATGATAATAAAGGGAGAAATGAGAGAAGCAGGAAACAAAGGAGAATAAAAAGGTATTAATGTGTCAGGAAAGAGAGGTAATTGACTCCAAAACGGTGGTGAGGGTTTCTCTGGCACGAGGCGGCTGATCGATGGGGAGTCCTTCTCTCTCACACTCCCTTTCCTTCCTCCTCCCTCCCCTCTCTATTCTTCCTGCCACCTCTCCTCCCCTCTACAATCACAGAGGAGCACTGTGTCCATTTGTTGCTGCCGCCTGCCATTACCAACACACTCAGTATCAGGGAGCTCCAGTGAGCTCTGTCTCTGTGCACCCCAGCTCTCTTACTGGCTCCTCCTCAGGATTAGAGCGAGTTGATTAGAGCCCCTTGAATTGAATTGACAGACTGGGAATAGATCCACCCACCTTCCTCCCCTCTCACTCACCCCCAGCCTCTGGTGTCAGCTGCCCGATCCCCAGACACCCTGGTGTGGAAGCAGCCGGCCTGGGCCCCAGCCCTCCAGACTAGTCTGTCTATGGCTGTGTCTGTTTCTCTGGCTGAATTAGAAGCTAGCTCCCTGGTGACTAATGCAATTACTGCCCATCTGCTTTAACCTATACTAATCCACCCCCACTCCCCTGAAAACAAACACTATAACCAGAAATACACACGTACAATACATACACACACACACACACACACCCCACACATTAAACAATGAACCCAGGATAAACCTGACAGCCCGTGGGACTGCAGAGGTCCATGACTGCTAGAGCACAATAACTTTGATTAACTGATACCATCAATGTTGTAAAGCTTTTGTGCCTCTTATCAAATGGCAAGCTGTCACTTTGTATTCTCTAAACACACCTCTGCACCTTTTGGACAAATACACAAATATACAGTGAGTGTACAAAACATTAGGAACACCTTCCTAATATTGAGTTGCACCCCCTTTTGCCCTCAGAACAGCCTTAATTCGTCGGGGCATGGACTCTACAAGGTGTTGAAAGCGTCCCACAGGGATGCTGACCCATGTTGACTGCAATACACAGTTGTATCAAGATGGCTGGGAGTGGATCTTTCCAAATAGCTTGTTCCATCTCATCCCACAGATCAGGGTTTCCATTAGGAGAATGTGTCTCCAGACATTTGAGAATTGTACCAAACCCATATGCATTGGGTACGGAACCTGATTAGGCCGTCCACCCATGGTGCTCAGAATGACAGAAATCACATTTACATTATGGTAATTAATATTAACAGAACATGCAAGTCGAGTTGACCTATTCTATTGGTCAGTTTGTCGAGAAGGAAATAGCTTATTCCAAACAAGACTCTGGGACAGTTGTGGGACGATAGATTCCAAACTCATACAACCAGTAGGCTTAAACTACATAGAATAGTTTATTTCTTCACAAAAGCGCAGCAATGCGCGCAAGGCAGTAGGCTCCACGCGAATGTTCATTCCATAATTCAATTAGCGGGAAAACACCATTGTCAAAAGGACACTGCATGCGAGAGGTTTCATGTGACAGAGATGGAAACACTCTTTAGAAATGTTGTAAGAGTGGAGATCTATGTGATCTATGTGATCTATATACAGTAAAACAACATCCTAAGAAAGCTCACACACACACACACATAAAGAAGATATACACAGCCTGAGGCCAAACATGAAGAGAGATAGTGTAGTGTATGAGTGTAAAGATTGAGAGTTAGGATCATATGAATTCAGCTGGTTAGGGATGCTAGGAGATTAGCCATGGTTACACAGAGCAGACACTCTTAGTATATAGGCCACAGTTGTTAAACTAATCAGACACATCCAGGGGATTAGTGCAGCCACCGTGTGCATTGTTAGAGAACACCACTACGACAGTAGAGTATAAACACACACATTACAGAGAGAGCAGCACAGGACCAACAGGAGGAGCGGCAAGATGCAGCTGTCATCACAGCATCTCCTCAGCTGTATCAGATCGCCAACAGGGCATCTTAATGGTCAGACTGGGATTATTGGATCATGATACACATAACTAACATAACCTTTTACTGCAGTGGGCTGAATCAGGGTCTTAAACAAATCTACTTTGAACCAGAAGTATACACCTCACCAGGGTAGGGGAGTAATGTATTACATGTAATCCGTTACATGTATGGGATTACAAACAACCGGTAACTGTAATCCGTTACCAGCAAAAATATTGTTAAAAAAAAAAACTAGATGATTACTTTGAGGATTACTTTTAAATTCAGAAAGGATGTTTGCGGGAAAATAAATCTTTGACACTTCTCTGTTTTCTCAATGACATTCAAAACAGCATTGAAAAAAGGCGCAAATTTAAGTTTGTTCCACCTGAGTGAGTCTGACCACAAGTCAGAGACCACTATGATGACACACCAAATGTGTTTGATGGATCGTAGGAAAAGAGCAGGAATAGGCTTTTGTAGGCTACAGTCAAGCTACTGCTGTCGGCATCCAAAGATTATCCAATTTCAATAAACGCTTGGAGGAAAGGATGACAGCAGTGGTGTAGTCTACGGCGATATGGACATCACTTATCATTGATATCTACATAGCGCATTGATGTGAATCACACTGCTGCTCTATGATTTAGCTATTTGCGCCATACAGATTGTGGCTTTTGTGGATGGCTGTTCACAAATCTAAATGTGTATTTGAACCCAATAATGGTTGAATACAAGAAGTTTAAGCTGCTTATCAATCACTATTTTTGAAACCAGTCGGCAGCCAGTGAAATATGTGCTCTCGTGCAGGACGTTTGGCATTTGCCAGAGAACACCAAGATTGTCAAATTCGCCACTGGCGCCCTGTGCTCTTCACAGATGAAAGCAGGTTCACACTGAACACATGTGACAGACGCGACAGAGTCTGGAGACGCCGTGGAGAACGTTCTGCTGCCTGCAACATCCTCTAGCATGACCTGTTTGGCGGTGGGTCAGTCATGGTGTGGGGTGGCATTTCTTTGGGGGGGCCGCACAGCCCTCCATGTGCTCGCCAGAGGTAGCCTGACTGCCATTAGGTACCGAGATGAGATCCTCAGACCCCTTGTGAGACCATATGCTGGTGTGGTTGGCCCTGGGTTCCTCCTAATGCAAGACAATGCTAGACCTCATGTGGCTGGAGTGCGTCAGCAGTTCCTGCAAGAGGAAGGCATTGATGCTATGGACTGGCCCGCCCGTTCCCCAGACCTGAATCCAATTGAGCACATCTGGGACATCATGTCTCGCTCCATCCACCAACAGACTTGCACCACAGACTGTCCAGGAGTTGGCAGATGCTTTAGTCCAGGTCTGGGAGGAGATCCCTCAGGAGACCATCCGCCACCTCATCAGGAGCATGCCCAGGCGTTGTAGGTCATACAGGCACGTGGAGGCCACACACACTACTGAGCCTCATTTTGACTTGTTTTAATGACATTACATCAAAGTTGGATCAGCCTGTAGTGTGGTTTTCCACTTTAATTTTGAGTGTGACTCCAAATTCAGACCTCCATGGGTTGATAAATTTGATTTCCATTGATAATTTGTGTGATTTTGTTCTCAGCACATTCAACTATGTAAAGAAAAAAGTATTTAATAAGAATATATTATTCATTCACATCTAGGATGTGTTATTTTAGTGTTCCCTTTATTTTTTTGAGCAGTGTATATATATATATATATATATCCATTGATTCTTGAAGAATACAATTTCTAAATGCCTCATGAGCTTAGTTCAACTGTCACGCTCCATGAGAACCCAAAATATACGCTTGTTTTTCTCCAATGTTTGAAAACATTGTAAATGTAAACAAACACTGTATAGCCTAATAACATGTTTAAAACAATAATTTTGATATTGTGGATCCTTGCATCCATAGCTCTGTCTATTAATCTGAGAGTGGTTACATTTCTGCAAATAGCACTTTTCAGTAGTGCTCAAAGCTTGCCATTCCATAAGAGCAGCATTTACTTTTCAACTCGAATCAATGAGCCCAATCAGTCCTCCATGACAACAAAATCATAAACAACAGAGTAGGGCTGTCTAATAAATCCTTAGTTTTAGGGTTATACTCAGGTAAAACAATTTGGCTGATCTATACTTCCATATTTCCAAGTCCTATTCTTGAAGATCAACATTTATTGGAATGACAGGAATTCTGATACATTTTGGTTTTAATGTAAATATATAATTTAATTGTATTATTATATGTAGTATAAATAGATGGGTTAGAAGAAGTCTACATAACCAACACATAAAGTCAAATGTAAAATCCATATATGGCCAGCTATGTAAACTTTAACATTGATTTATCATGCAATAAATGTATTTTAATTGGTAACATACATTTTTGTCTTCTTCTAATGCCTCTTAAGGGGAAAGTAATCTAAAAGTAACTGAATGTAATCAGATGACCTTACTGAGTATGGGTAATCCAAAAGTTACGTTACTCATTACAATTTTAGACAGGTAACTAGCAACTGTAAAGGATTACATTTAGAAAGTAACCTACCCAACCATACACCTCACACACACATGGTTATGGGCTTTTAAAAAAAAGAAGACACCTGTACAATGTCAGATATAAACATATGGGGCTCCCGAGTGGCACAGCGGTCTAAGGCACTGTGTCTCAGTGCTAGAGGCATCACTACAGACACCCTGGTTTGAATCCAGGTTGTATCACAATAGGGTGGCGCATAATTCCCCCAGCGTCGTCCGGGTTTGGCTGATGTAGGCTGTCATTGTAAATAAGAATGTTTTTAACTGATTTACCTAGTTAAATTAAAAAAATTGGTTGAAATGTATTCAATTATGAGTTTGTATTTTTCCCAATATTACACTTTATATACACTACATGACCAAATGTATATGAACACCTGCTCGTCAAACATCTCATTCCAAAATCATGGGCATTAATATGGAGTTGGTCCACCCTTTGCTGCTATAACAACCTCCACTCTTCTGGGAAGGCTTTCCACTAGATGTTGGAACATTGCTACGGGGACTTGCTTCCATTCAGCCACAAGAGCATTAGTGAGGTTGGGCACTGATGTTGGGCGATTAGGCCTGGCTCGTAGTCGGAGTTCCAACTCATCCCAAATGTGTTCGATGGGGTTGAGGTCAGGGCTCTGTGCAGGCCAGTCAAGTTCTTCCACACCGATCTTGATAAATCATTTCTGTAAGGACCTTGTTTTGTGTATGGGGGTGTCATGCTGAAACAGGAAATTCTTTCCCCAAACTGTTGCCACAATGTTGGAAGCACAGAATCATCTAGAATGTCATTGTATGCTGTAGCATTATGATTTCTGTTCACTGGAACTAAGGGGCCTAGCCCAACCATGAAAAACAGCCCCAGACTATTATTCCTCCTCCACCAAACTTTACAGTTGGCACTATGCATTTGGGCAGGTAGCATTCTCCTGGCATCCGCCCAACCCAGATTCGTCCCTCGGACTGCCAGATGCTGATGCGTGATTCATCACTCCAGACAACACATTTCCACTGCTCCAGTCGAGTCTTACACCACTCCAGCAGATGGTTGGTATTGTGCATGGTGATCTTAGGCTTGTGTGCGGCTGCTCGGCCATGGAAACTCATTTCATGAAGCTCCCAACGAACAGTTCTAACAATGAGGTTGCTTCGAGAGGCAGTTTGGAACTCGGTAGTGAGTGTTGCCAAAGCCAGACAATTTGTACACACTACACGCTTCAGCACTCCAGTTCTGTGAGCTTGTGTGGCATACCACTTCGCAGCTGTGCCGTTGTTGCTCATAGATGTTTCCACTTCACAATAACAGCACTTACAGTTGACCGGGACAGCTCTAGCACGGCAGAAATTTCACAAACTGTCTTGTTGGAAAAATGGCATCCTATGAAGGTGCCACAATGATAGTCACTGAGCACGTCAGTAAGGCAATTCTACTGCCAAGGTTTGTCTATGGAGATTACATGGCTGTGTATTCGATATTATACACCAGCCAGCAACAGGCGTGGCTGATTTGAAGGGGTGTCCACATACTTTGGTTTATACAACAGGTGGGTCTAATCCTGAATGCTAATTGGTTAAAACCTCATTCCAGCCGGTGTCTATTTCACAAGTTACCACTGGCTAAATCTATGAAGTTAAATACCTATTTACTCTGTTCCATCTGATTGTGCAATCCACTGTCTCATCAGCCCAGACAGCCAATTTATAAACTTAAATCTCCCCTATAAAAAGCATCTAGGGGCCTAAAAAGAATCTAGCGGTGTAAGTCACTGCATCGCAGTGCTAGAGGTGTTCCTATCACAACTGGCCAGCATCGGGGGTCCTATAGTGCGGCCCACAATTGGTCCTGCGTTGTCCGGGTTAGTGGAGGGTTTGGCCGGGGGGGGCTTTGCATGGCTCATTGCGATCTAGCGATTCCTTGTGGCGGGCCGGGCACCTGCAGGCTGACCTCAGTCGTCAGTTGAACAGTGTTTGCTCCGACACATTGGTGTGGCTGGCTTTCAGGTTAAGCGGGTGGGTGTTAAGAAGCACGGTTTGGCAGGTCATGTTTCGGAGGACGCATGACTCGACCTTCACCTCCCGAGCCCATTAAAATAAGCATCTAGACATTATCTCACATTTATTTTAGACTAACATTTCATTTTTCAACAGCGTAGATTTGTATAAACCTTGCTGTCTCTTCCTCCGACATTTGCAACATTGTTTCAATATTCAAATCCGATCTCCAGCTGTCCCATAGTAATGAACGTGTCAGGAGTCGGGACGAGAGACTGGCAGGCAGAGTTTCACAGCCAGTCAAAATCATGAATCAGCTGGCATCCTTTTTATGGATATATACAAAGAAATGTAAATTGAAAAAAGGTCAAACGAAACGAAGTGCAGCTAGTTTGCAGTCTTTCCAGCTTCAGTTGGAAGTGATTGTGTTAGCTGTGTTGTTGGCTCTGAACTACAGTCCTGACGAGAGAGCACATTTTCTATGCCAGGCGAAATCACGCCTCATTAGCTCATTGTTATGGATGTACCAAATAAATCACTAGAAAACAGCTTACACAAATGTAAATGCAGATAGTTTGTTGTTATTCTGGCAGCACTGTTTGACATGACTGTAAGTTAGCTGTATTTGGCTAGATAGCAAGCAAGGGATAGGAACATTGCCAGCCAGTATGGCAATGAAACATTTAGAATGAACGACTGAGTCACGTCCATAGTAACAGAACAAAAACAGTGAACAACTGGGTCACGTCTCTGTCCACCGAACCGATAGAACTAACGACCAGCCGGCTTGGCCAGCAACCCTAGATTTGTGTCGGGACTATATCTTGTGGAAGGATGAAATAGTATGAATCATTTCATCAAAATAAAGTTTTTAATTAAAATATGTCAATCATTATTTGAATATGTTGGTAACCAGTTGTATGAAAGAGATAATTCCCTCGAAGCCCGTATTTGGAGGACATATTGGCACGGTTTGCCAAACAACACCCGTGGCAATATATCCTCCAAACACCAGCTTCTCAGGCATTATCACTTAAATATATAGTGTATCTTTGTTAATTATGAAAAATATTAATGACATTTTACCCATGAGGCCATAGAGAGGGTTTTTGGTCATTGACTGCAGGAAAAGGGCTACGGAAGTGCGTGTGCATGTGAGTGTATGAGAAAATCCACACGTACACGCCACACGTTGGCTCGGTCGTCTCTCTGTAATCTCATTTGCACCACCTTCACACACCATAATTCAATTCCCATTCCTAGACAATGACCATGTCATCTTAATCTGGCAGGTAGATTATATAGCATCCCACACAGGACTGCTAATGCAGAGAAAATGGCCGGGGCTATTGTGTGCTCCTTCAAGGTTGGCTGGGTAGCCATAGATTGCTGCTTTAGAGGATTTCTCTGCCACTCACTCTCCTGTTTTCCACCAGCGAAAGAGCGCTTCCTTTCCTTTTATGTGGAAAAGTCTTTCCTTCTTTTCCCTGGCCGTTTGGGGAATCCAGCTCATGTGTTCATTAAGGAGGAAATGGCAGTCAGGTCAGCTCGGTCCAGTTTAAGAAGGCCAACGGCTTGCAGCTCCACACTTACCATTCAACTAGCTCATCTGGTTCTTGACAAGCCTGCTGAATATTCATCTGCCCTGCTCAGGGCTTACCGCTGCCTGGTGCTGCAAATGTGTTGGCCTGCCATCACAGGAAGCCATCTCACTCAAGGCCCAGCAACACTATACAGATACAGTGACCAAGGGACAGGGCTAATTGGTTGCAGGTGTGAGGAGGGGGGGGTAGTACAATAGAATGCAGCCAGAGCTAATATCAGCCTTATGTAGGAGCTACACTTCCCACAAGAGAGAGAGGGGGGGGGGGGGGGGGTAATGGAGCCAAAACAAGACAAGTTAATCATCTTTAGTTCTACAAATCCTGCCTGTTTGTCTCTGAATCAGATATAATTAAGAATGGTAATGAGTGTGAGTAATTAGCAGGAATATGGAGTGGGAGGAAACCGCAGTAAAGTAGCAGGTGCTGTGCCAGTTAGGTTGGACTGTCTGTGAGGCTCTGATGCACTCGTGGAGGCCCCCCAGTCTGCTAAAGTGGATTAAAGCTAAACCATCCAGCCATAACAGGGCCTATCAGACTCCCTCTCACAGTTGCCACTGATCCTGCTCTGATCCACCCAACAAGACCACTGTCCTTTGCAACACAACATATTCCCCTCTGCAAGGGTTTGTGTCTGCATTAGTCAACTGTTGGAGTGCTTGTAAGTGTGCAAGGTAAATGCATGCATGTATGTGTGTGTTTTGGATTTGTGTTGCCTTACAGTTCAATGTACAATTAATTATATGTGGATGACTACGCCGTAATAAAATCAAATCAGTGGTGTGTCAGGCCTTGAAATCAGAGATATGCGGGGACATTTCACCCAGTGTGTGTAAACCACTCAATCATTGTGGAGACACATTAGCATGTAAACAGCTTGCTGCTGACATCCTGCTCTGGCAGCCAGCTCCTAGCCTGCCTCTTGCTCAGCACAACTTTGCTCAGTACAAACGTACTATCAATCTAACCTTGCTGTGGAGCTAGGTGAGCAAGGGCCTGCAGAGCCTGGGGAGAGAAGAGTCACTAATGAACTGTAGTGTGGAGGGCACATCCTAACAGAGGAAGCTGCATGGTATGATTACTATAGAGGATCAAGTCCTCCCCATCTTCAAAACAGGGCTGGATTCTACAAACACAAGAAGGTAATGAAAAGCAGAGATCTGCAGCATTCCTCGGGGGGGGGGGGGGGGGGGCCTAACGGCACAACAAACAAACAGGCAGATAATGTCAAAGCAAACGAAGAAACCACACAATGAAAAAAGCGTTTAAGAAATGCAACCACAAAGCGTTGAATCAACTGGTGGCCAGTGGAGCTTTATTTCTCTGGCTATAAAAAGAAAGAGGAAAACAGTCTGTGTGTATAGACAGCCATGACCTACTCTCTCATTATACAGAAACCCACACAAAGTCACACTTTAAATCATTAGTTGGTTACAGAAGATTATAAACTGGGTGCTTCCAGCTCTGAATGCTGATTGGCTGGCAACCGTGGTATATGAGACCGTATACCATGGGTATGACTGCTCTAATTACTTTAGTAACCAGTTTATAATGGCAATAAAGCACCTCAAGGGTTTGTGGTATATGGCCAATATACCATGGCTAATGGCTGTATCCAGGCACTCCGCAATGAGTTGTGCCTTAGAACAGCCCTTTGCCGTGGTATATTGGCCATATACCACACCCCCTCGGGCCTTATTTCTTAATTACTGTATACTATGAGACTTTTCCAGTGTAATGTTCCAGCTAGTCATTTTAACAGTGTTGTGCTCTCTAACACCTTTCATGAGGCTGAATTGGCTGTTACTGACACATAGACAGGACGACACATAGCCACAGTACATTGCTGTTATAGCCACAGTACATTGCTGTTATAAGACCCCCCCACCCCCACCCACACACGAGCAGAAGTACGTGGTGAAATGAGATATGACAACAGAGCGAAAAACAATTGTTCACTTCACACGTTCAGTAATGTAACGTGCAAATTCCCAGCAACGTCTCACTGCTGCTCCACTCCGTCAGTTCACTGTCACTTCTTTAGATTCTAACTGTACCAACGTCTCACTGCTGCTCCACTCCGTCAGTTCACTGTCACTTCTTTAGATTCTAACTGTACCAATGTCTCACTGCTGCTCCACTCCGTCAGTTCACTGTCACTTCTTTAGATTCTAACTGTACCAACATCTCACTGCTGCTCCACTCCGTCAGTTCACTGTCACTTCTTTAGATTCTAACTGTACCAACATCTCACTGCTGCTCCACTCCGTCAGTTCACTGTCACTTCTTTAGATTCTAACTGTACCAACATCTCACTGCTGCTCCACTCCGTCAGTTCACTGTCACTTCTTTAGATTCTAACTGTACCAAAGTCTCACTGCTGCTCCACTCCGTCAGTTCACTGTCACTTCTTTAGATTCTAACTGTATCATTGTCTCACTGCTGCTCCAGTCCGTCAGTTCACTGTCACTTCTTTAGATTCTAACTGTACCAACATCTCACTGCTGCTCCACTCCGTCAGTTCACTGTCACTTCTTTAGATTCTAACTGTACCAACATCTCACTGCTGCTCCACTCCGTCAGTTCACTGTCACTTCTTTAGATTCTAACTGTACCAACGTCTCACTGCTGCTCCACTCCGTCAGTTCACTGTCACTTCTTTAGATTCTAACTGTACCAACATCTCACTGCTGCTCCACTCCGTCAGTTCACTGTCACTTCTTTAGATTCTAACTGTACCAACATCTCACTGCTGCTCCACTCCGTCAGTTCACTGTCACTTCTTTAGATTCTAACTGTACCAACATCTCACTGCTGCTCCACTCCGTCAGTTCACTGTCACTTCTTTAGATTCTAACTGTACCAACGTCTCACTGCTGCTCCACTCCGTCAGTTCACTGTCACTTCTTTAGTTTCTAACTGTACCAACGTCTCACTGCTGCTCCACTCCGTCAGTTCACTGTCACTTCTTTAGATTCTAACTGTACCAGGGACAGAGCAATAAGACAGAGCAGCCCCTCGGTGTCCCTGGGGAGGTCTCCTCCTTCTCCCCCTCTCCTTCAGTTCACTGTCACTTCTTTAGATTCTAACTGTACCAGGGACAAGAGCAATAAGACAGAGCAGCCCCTCGGTGTCCCTGGGGAGGTCTCCTCCTTCTCCCCCTCTCCTTCAGTTCACTGTCACTTCTTTAGATTCTAACTGTACCAGGGACAAGAGCAATAAGACAGAGCAGCCCCTCTGTGTCCCTGGGGAGGTCTCCTCCTTCTCCCCCTCTCCTTCAGTTCACTGTCACTTCTTTAGATTCTAACTGTACCAGGGACAAGAGCAATAAGACAGAGCAGCCCCTCGGTGTCCCTGGAGAGGTCTCCTCCTTCTCCCCCTCTCCTTATTTGATCCACTGTCCCACTGTGCAAGATAGGCTGATCAAATCAAATCAACGTTTATTTGTCACGTGCGCCGAATACAACAGGTGTAGACCTTACAGGGAAATGCTTACTTACAGGCTCTAACCAATAGTGCAAAAAGGTATTAGGTGAACAGTAGATAAGTAAAGAAATAATACAACAGTTACAGGACAGTGAAAAATTCAGATTTTTGGGTTAGTATGTACATATGAACATGAATGTATAGATAAAGTGACTATGCATATATGATAAACAGAGAGTAGCAACAGCGTAAAAGAGGGGGTTGGGGGGAACACAATGCAAATAGTCCGGGTAGCCATTTGTTTACCTGTTCAGGAGTCTTATGGCTTGGGGGTGAAAACTGTTGAGAAGCCTTTTTGTCCTAGACTTGGCGCTCCGCTACAGCTTGCCATGCGGTAGTAAAGAGAACAGTCTATGACTGGGGTGGCTGGAGTCATTGACAATTTTTAGGGCCTTCCTCTGACACCGCCTGGTGTAGCTTAGGAAGGCAGCTTAGCCCCAGTGATGTACTGGGCCGTACGCACTACCCTCTGTAATGCCTTGCGGTCGGAGGCCGAGCAATTGCCGTACAAGGCAGTGATGCAACTCAGTGATGCTCTCAATGGTGCAGCTGTAGAACATTTTGAGGATCTCAGGACCCATGCCAAATCTTTTTAGTTCCTGAGGGGGAATAGGCTTTGTCCTGCCCTCTTCACGACTGTCTTGGTGTGTTTGGACCATTCTAGTTTGTTGGTGATGTGGACACCAAGGAACTTGAAGCTCTCAACCTGCTCCACTACAGCCCCATCGATGAGAATGGGGGCGTGCTCTGTCCTCCTTTTCCTGTAGCCCACAATAATCTCCTTAGTCTTGGTTACGTTGAGGGATAGGTTGTTATTCTGGCACCACCCGGCCAGGTTTCTGACCTCCTCCCTATTGCCTGTCTCATCGTTGTCGGTGATCAGGTTTACCACTGTTGTGTTGTCTGCAAACTTAATGATGGCGTTGGAGTCGTGCCTGGCCATGCAGTCGTGGATGAACAGGGAGTACAGGAGGGGATTGAGCATGCTCTGTTCTCTTTGTGGGACACCCAAAAGGCGAGCCAGGAAGACTGGCTGCAGACAGACAGGCCTAGTCAGGCCAGACAGACTGGATGCAGACAGACAGGCCCAGTCAGGCCAGACAGACTGGGTACAGACAGACAGGCCCAGTCAGACATGATTTTCTTCTATCTTCTCTCTCTCTGTGGGAGCGTAGTGACTTAGTGACCAGAGGGAATGCTCTCCAGCTGTACTCAGTTTGGCCCTGCTGTTTATCTCCCCAGTCACACACTACAGTTGTTTTGGGTGACATGCTGGACAATTTTGATCGCTGTGTATAATATATGTGTGCGACCATGTGTGTGTGTGTGTGTGTGTGTGTGTGAGTGTGTGTGTGGTTACTCTTTTCTGTAACCTCAGAAGAATGTCTTCTGGGTTTATAATGTGTGTGTGTGTGTCTCTGTGTGTGTGTGTGTGTCCATTGTATTGTGAAGAGCCCAAAACAATGTAGAGTTTAAAAGCCAGTATTGTAGAAGGCTATGTTCCCTGGGGGCCTGTGGCTGTCTACATATCCTGCTGACATCCCCTCTCCTCTCCTCTCCCCCTGCTCTCTTCACACTACAGCTGAGGGATAAGTAAATGGCCGCCAGTGTGTCAGACAAAATCCAAGAGGCTAATGTGGTACAACGTCCCACACAGAAATACTTCAACATGCAACACATTCCCAGAAACACAGAAATGGAGAGAGAGAGTTAATAATAACAGCACAGTCCATAGAGATGGAACAGGGAGGGGGAGGCTGAGAGAGAGAGAGAGGGGTCTTCAGCTTCCAATAAAGAGACATTGAATTCTTACCCACACCCCCCTGTCCACTCCGTCCTGTCCACTACCCCCCACCCCCCTGTCCACTCCCTCCTGTCCACTCCCCACTACCCCACTGTCCACTCCCCCTACCCCCCTGTCTACTCCCCCCTTACCCCCTGTCTACTCCCCCCACCCTCCTGTCCAGTCCCCTACCCTCCTGTCCACTCCCCCCTAACCCCCTGTCTACTCCCCCCACCCCCCTGTCTACTCCCCCCTACCCCCCTGTCTACTCCCCCCACCCTCCTGTCCACTCCCCCCGCCCTCCTGTCTACTCCCCCCTGCCCCCCTGTCCACTCCCCCCTGCCCCCCTGTCCACTCCCCCCTGCCCTCCTGTCCACTCCCCCCTGCACCCCTGTCCACTCCCCCCTGCCTCCCTGTCCACTCCCCCCTGTCCCACTGCCCACTCCCCCCTGCCCCACTGTCCACTCCCCCCTGCCCTCCTGTCCACTCCCCCCTGCCCTCCTGTCCATTCCCCCCTGGCCTCCTGTCTACTCCCCCCTGCCCCCCTGTTCATTCCCCCCTGCCCTCCTGTCTACTCCCACCTGCCCTCCTGTTCACCCCCCTGCCCTTCTGTTCACTCCCCCTGCCCCCCTGTCCACTCCCCCCTGCCCCCCTGTCCACTCCCCCCTGCCCTCCTGTCCACTCCCCCCTGCCCTCCTGTCCACTCCCCCAATGCCCTCCTGTTCACCCCCCTGCCCTTCTGTTCACTCCCCCTGCCCCCCTGTCCACTCCCCCCTGCCCTCCTGTTCTCTCCCCCTGCCCTCCTGTCCACTCCCCCCTGCCCTCCTGTCCACTCCCCCAATGCCCTCCTGTTCACCCCCCTGCCCTTCTGTTCACTCCCCCTGCCCCCCTGTCCTCTCCCCCCTGCCCCCCTGTCCTCTCCCCCCTGCCCTCCTGTTCTCTCCCCCTGCCCCCCTGTTCACTCCTCCCTGCCCTCCTGTTCACCCCCCCTGCCCCCCTGTCCACTCCCCCCTGCCCCCCTGTCCACTCCCCCCTGCCCCCCTGTTCACTCCCCCTGCCCTCCTGTTCACCCCCCCTGCCCCCCTGTTCACTCCTCCCTGCCCTCCTGTCCACTCCCCCCTGCCCTCCTGTCCACTCCCCCCATGCCCTCCTGTTCACCCCCCTGCCCTTCTGTTCACTCCTCCTGCCCCCCTGTCCACTCCCCCCTGCCCTCCTGTTCACCCCCCTGCCCTTCTGTTCACTCCTCCTGCCCCCCTGTCTACTCCCCCCTGCCCTCCTGTTCTCTCCCCCTGCCCCCCTGTTCACTCCTCCCTGCCCTCCTGTTCACCCCCCCTGCTCTCTCCTCCCTGCCCTCCTGTTCACTCCCCCCTGCCCTCCTGTTCACCCCCCCTGCCCTCCTGTTCACCCCCCTGCCCTCCAGCTCACTCCTCCCTGCCCTCCAGCTCACTCCTCCCTGCCCTCCTGTTCACTACCCCCTACCCCTCTCATTTACAGGACACATCAGGGCCCAAACTCTCTTTCTCTGGTATTCTCATCGGTCCATGCTATCTGGGATCCTTGGAATGTCACTATCCTATTGAAGTTGAAATTTCAAATGGTTAAGGTAAGGGTTAAGGTTAGGATTTTGGGACATCTCAGAAAAGCACTGACAGACAGACAGCTTGGTGAGGTTATGTTGATACACGGAAAGGACAAGAGCACAGAGTCCCACAGCAGCCAGGTATGTCAAAGCACCATTCAGACTCTCCTAAATATTTCATCTGGACAAGTAGCAGGCAATCTCCTACCTCCACTGCCATTAAACATGTAATACCTGGCTGATATAATATCACACCGTGAGTGGTGGGATGAAGATGTGTGCAGAGCAGTCAGTCAGTGGACAGCTACAGTAAACTCTGCTACGCTGTGGTCCAAACACAGGCAGAGAAGGACACACACTCAGTAAAAGTCAAACACTCCATCAGACTAAGGTCAAAAGAGTCACGCTGACTAAGGGAGACAAACACACACCCATGGCTGTAAACACACACACACACACACACACACACACACACACACACACACACACACACACACACACACACACACACACACACACACACACACACACACACACACACACACACACACAGTGGAGCCAGGGATGGGAGGACTAGTGAATCCCATCAGTCATGGATCCCGTGTGGGGTTTAAAACAGGACAACCCACTTAACCGGACAGCATTGTCAGTACACACAACACTGCCAAGGACAGAGAGAAGAGAGGGGATGGAGGGAGGTAGGCTTGACAGAGAGAGACAGACAGGGAGACAGAGGGAGAGGGGGAGAGTAGTGACACTGTGTATTCTGTGTATAAGGGGGTTTCTACACCTGCATTGTTTGCTGTTTGGGGTTTTAGGCTGGGTTTCTGTACAGCACTTTGTGACATCAGCTGATGTAAGAAGGGCTTTATAAATACATTTGATTGATTGGACATTTTGTTATATCATTCAGTGTGTATGCGCTTGTCTCGATCTGCATGTTTCTGTGTCTTTGTGATGTTCAGTGTGTGGTCGATAGCCTCAAGTAGTGGCATGCTCAAACACACACACACACACACACACACACACAGAGATATTGGAGCTGACCCTGTGCAGAGACAGGGCGGGACGTGACTGGGTTAAGAATGGTTCAGTAGAGTGATAAAATACCAAGTCCATCCACCCATGTTCTGAGACCCTGCAATAAGTCACACACACACACACACCGATATATAAGAGGGGAGAGGGGCACACACAGACACACACAAATACATATTGATCCAAAAACAAGCTAGGCTTAAATAGAAAGATGTTTAAAGGTGTTTTTAAAACAGCAATGACAAAGAATACAAACATACACTTCTTGTTCTCATCTTAAAATCTAGCCAAGGAAGGCTGCAGGATGCAAGAGATTCATTGATTTCTCCTTTTGTTCCTCTCAAACACCATCACCATCACACACACTCAGACACACACAGAATGCAAAAGAGTATGCAGAGCCACTGGATTTCTGTCAGGCATTAAATCACACACACATAAACAAGCTCTCTCACACACAAGCACACACACGTGCGCTCGTGCAGGGTTAATAGTGCAGGTGTCCTTTGAAGAGTTTCCCCCTCGCCCCTCGCCCCTCGCCCCTCGCCGATGCTGATTAAAATAAAACAATCAGCAAACACGTGCTGGACCATTCTGCCTAATGTTCAATCGGCTGCACTCTGACACAGGGCCACTACACAGCTCATTCTCATTCAAGCAGGCCTGCTGGAGCCTGGCAGCATCACAAGTCAATGTGTTGAACTGGAGAGCGAAGAGAAAGGGGAAACAGGACAAAGGGGGGGGGAGTGGGGTGGAGGAGTATGTTTGTGTGTGCAAGAGGAAAACTTGTTTTTTACTATACTTTTTGGAGAGAAATGTTAGCCTGAGGTTGGAAATGTTGGGTAGGCAGAGGGAGTGGACGTGCCTAAAATGGAGTATAGACTCTGGTGATGACACCCCGTGTGAAACACTTATACACCCATCTCAGCTACAACGTAAACCCCTCACATACATCTCGTCAGCTCCCAGCACAGGGAAATAGGAAGGAATGAGAGAGCGAGAAAGGGAGAGAGAAAGAGAGATAGAGAAAAGGAGAGGGGCAGTAAACTGACAATAAAAAAAAAAGATATTCTCTTTGGGGAAAAAAGCAAGAGTTCTTATTTCCGTACCATCCCTGAGATAACATCTCTCTCCGTCTTTCTCTCTATATTCCACATCCATGATGAGGTCTGCATAAAATTAGCTGCTTGATAGGGGGAATGTGTCCAGAGGCAATATGGAGGGGCTTATTTCCAGTGCGCGCCGATACACACTGCTCAACCCAACATATTCCTCAGCAACAGCCCTGAATCTGATAGACACGGCAAGGCCCTTTTAAAAAGTCACCAACAGAGACTGTTTTAGAGATGAGAAGAAAAATGAAGCATAAAATTATAAAATTCTTCCTTGAGATTGTCTTCGTATCCAAACTGTCACTTTGATTGTCTCGGCAACTCCAACCAACGTCAAGGGATGCTGAAAGAGGAAGTAAGGGAAGAGAGTGTGTAGAGTTGGTAGAATGTGTGTGTGTGTCTGTGTGTGTGTGTGTGTGTATACTGTATTTGTTGTTTGTCCTCATTACCAGACAACAGGCTCTCTGACCCATACAAGTTAGGGAGTTCTTCCTATTCCTGACATCACCTAGCCTTCATCTCCAAACCCTTCCCAACCCTTTAGAACAGGGGTCTTCAACCTTTTCTTGCTCAGGAACCCCCTCCAGGCAAACTGGCGACCCAGGGACCCCATCATACGTTGGCAAAAAAAAACGCTGAATGATAATGGCAAGGACAAGTAATCAACATTTTAAAATGAATAGATTTGGTAGACTTATTTTGACCTTCTCATATAATAATTGGAAGAGGAAGTGTCACATGCTTTGTAAACTAACAGTGAAATCCTTATTATGGCCCTTCCCAACAATGCAGATTTTGTTTTTGTTGAAATAATAGAAAAATAATAACACAAGGAGTAAATACAAGTCAGGATAACTTGGCTATATACACGGGGTACCAGTACCCTATCGATGTGCTGGGGTACAAAATGTTGTGTGCACTGTGCACCTTCCCACTAGCACACAGACGCCAAGCTCCTCCCCCTGCCACTCACTACAACAATGATGAAAATTAACTTCTTCCTCTCTGACAACAAGCAGTTTAAACAAGTTTCCACTAGTTTCCACAGCCACAAAGTCATAATTGGCTATATCGTCAACATTCATGCAAACAAAAATATGCTTTTTGGTCGTAATTTAAGGTTAGTGTTAGTCATAAGGTTAGAAATGTGATTAAGGTTAGGGTTAGGTTTAAAATCCCATTTTAAAAAGAGAAATTGTAGAAATACGCGGGCTTTATGACTTTGTGGTTGTGTTAGTGACGACCGTTTAAACTCGCTATTTAGATTTGAGTTTTGGTCAAACAGAATTGGTCATAAGGACACTGAAACGCTTAGAGACATTTTACTGCGAGAACTTAACACTCCCATAATGTAGAACAAAGAGATCCTACTAAAACGAGAGTATCAATGAACATGATTGTGGAAAATTGATGCTAGTTTCTGTCGCATGCGGCATTGTAGCATTTTAGCCACAGACTGTCATGTGCTAGCTGTCTAGTCTGTGTTTTATAAATGTAAAAAAAGCATTTATATAAGGAATTGGAAACCTATTCTCATTCTGAGAAGTAAGCATTGTCTTATCCAGGTAGGTCACTGGATATCCTGCGCCGGCTCTGCGCACTGTGTCTCTGGTGCGTCTGCACAGCCCAGTGCGTCCTGTGCCAGCGCCCCGCATTTGCCGGGCGAAAGTAACCATCCAGCCAGGACGGGTTGTGCCGGCTCTCCGCTCGAGACCTCCAGTGCGCCTCCCCGGCCCAGTGTATCCGGTGCCTGCTCCAAGAACCAAGCCTCCAGTATGTCTCCCCAGCCTGGTGAGTCCTGTGCCTGCTCCCAGAACCAGGCCTCCTGTATGTCTCCCCAGCCTGGTAAGCCCTGTGGCAGCTCCACGCACCAGGCTGCCTATACGTCTCCTCACTCCAGTGAGGATCCATGGCCCGAAGCCTCCAGTGATGATCCATGGCACGAAGCCTCCAGTGATGATCCATGGCACGAAGCCTCCAGTGATGATCCATGGCACGGAGCCTCCAGTAATGATCCATGGCACGGAGCCTCCAGTGATGATCCATGGCACGGAGCCTCCAGTGATGATCCATGGCACGGAGCCTCCAGTGATGATCCATGGCACGGAGCCTCCAGTGATGATCCATGGCACGGAGCCTCCAGTGATGATCCATGGCAAGAAACCTCCAGCATTGATCCGCGGTCCGGGGCCTCCAGAGACGGTCCCCGGTCCGGGGCCTGCAGCGAGGGTCCCCGGTCCGGGGCCTGCAGCGAGGGTCCCCGGTCCGGGGCCTGCAGCGAGGGTCCCCGGTCCGGGGCCTCCAGAGACGGTCCCCGGTCCGGGGCCTGCAGCGAGGGTCCCCGGTCCGGGGCCTGTGGAGAGGGTCCCCGGTCCGGGGCCTGTGGAGAGGGTCCCCAGTCCGGGGCCTGCGGAGAGGGTCCCCAGACCGGGGCCTGCAGCGAGGGTCCCCAGTCCGGGGCCTGCAGCGAGGGTCCCCAGTCCGGGGCCTGCAGCGAGGGTCCCCAGTCCGGGGCCTGCAGCGAGGGTCCCCAGTCCGGGGCCTGCAGCGAGGGTCCCCAGTCCGGGGCCTGCAGCGAGCGTCCCCAGTCCAGAGGGTGCCACCAAAGTGGGGAGAGCCAGAGGTGGGAGCAGGGTCTGCATCCTGCACCGGAGCCGCCACCGAGGTAGATGCTCACCCGGACCCTCCCTATAGTGTCAGGTTTGCAGCCGGAGTCCGCACCTTGGGGGGACTTGTCCTGACCGTAGAGATCTTTTTATTCTCTATGTTTGGTTGGCCAGGGTGTGACTCGGGTGGGAAACTCTACGTTCTGTGTTTCTATGTTTTGGCCGGGCATGGTTCTCAATCAGGGACAGCTGTCTATCGTTGTCTCTGATTGGGAATCATACTTAGGCAGCCTTTTTCCTTTTGTATTTTGTGGGTAGTTGTCTTTGTTAGTGGCTCTATAGCCCCAGTAAGCTTCACCGTCGTTTTGTTGTTTCTTGTTTTGTGGGCGACATTTAAAGTTTTTAAAAAATTACGCTCACCATGCTGCACCTTGGTCCGGTCATTTCCACGACGACAGTGATCGTGACAGCGTGACAGTATATTGTGACGGTAATTGAATAACCGTGTAAATGACGGTTATGGATGAAGACTGTCATGAAAATAAAATAACTGTCAAAACCATTTAAATAAGTTAGGATAAAAATATATATGTATAGATATTAACTTTATTTTCATGTAGATAAGCTTGACCTAATAGTGGGAGTGTTTACTAATGATTATAAGCAATTGTTTTGCTAACTAAGTCTGTCTATTAAACGTTCTGCATCTCCTCTTCAAAGTGTTCTTTGATGCTGGAACAGCTACTCTGCAAGATGTACAGGGGTGTAGAGCACTACAGACTATGGCACTTCGGTTAAAAAAAAATCATGTGTGGACTTTCTTTTATACAAATGCACATTTTCATTGCTTGCTAGTAAATTAATTAATTGGTCTTCTTTAAAAAAAGGTTGGATGTGTCTAGTCTATTCATCAATTATGTCAACATGGTTGTTCTGGATCTGAGGCCTACAGCCTAATTCACTAATGTTGTGTCAAATGGACAATGTGCTAATCCTCTCCAACCTGGCATGGTATAATTTGATACGGAATATTTTCTTACTATATAGACTAATCATTGCTGATCAGGCCCGGTCCTGGATGATATGCCGCCCTAGACGAGACCAAAAAAATTGGTGCTCAGTCATTTTTTCCTTCACCTTACACAGTGAGTCAACAAAGTCCGTTTTTTAAATGTATTTTTAAATCCAACTCGAATTATAATATGTGACTCGTTTCAGGAAACTAGGCGTATGTCGCACATCACTACTTCACAGGAAAGGCATGTGAACACATTATTTTTTTTAATCTAAATTAATTTTTTGGCAGAAATGTCTTCAAGAACATGTGAGCATTCATGTGCTAGCTAACATTGAACCAAGCTAATTGGTTAGCTTTAGCTACCTATAAATTCATGCAGGGTAGTAATGTTATGAGTTGGGATTATGATTCATTGTTTAGCTAGCTAGTTAACTACATGTCTAAACAAAAGACTCCACTATGCAAGGTACCATTTCACTGTACCGTCTCCACCTTCTCTATCCTGTGTATGTGACAAATAAACTGAGATTTTATTTGATATAGTGTGTGTTTACCAGAGACGGTAATGTGAAGAACAACATGACCTGCACCAAAGTCAAATCTGGATATAACATTAGGCCAACCAGACAGTGTCCAAGTTAAAACATTCCGTGGTAGAATGCCCTGCTTTTAATTTGTCACACTCACAACCGTAAACTATTTTCTGTAATTAGCTCGCCATTATTCTGTAAATAATGATCTATTTGTGAGTTTATTTTCCTGATGCTGTTAGTAATATAATATGGTCATTATTTGAACTGGCCAGCCAGCTAACTTAACATTAGCTAGCTAGCTAACAAGCTAGAAATTAAGCAAAGCATTGTTTAGAAAGTTGCTTTTAGTTGCCTGGTTTGCTAGATTGACATATATCAATATATTTTTGAACAGATGGGTTTATTGGTGTTAAAATACACTAGTTATGCTATTTCAGCATGACAATGCCCCCGTGCACAAAGCGAAGTCCATACAGAAATGGTTTGTCGAGATCAGTGTGGAAGAACTTGACAGGCCTGCACAGAGCCCTGACCTCAACCCCATCAAACACCTTGAGATGAATTGGAATGCCGGCTGCGAGCCAGGCCTAATCGCCCAACATCAGTGCCGACCTCACTAATGCTCTTGTGGCTGAATGGAAGCAAGTCTCCGCAGAAATGTTCCAACATCTAGTGGAAAGCCTTCCCAGAAGAGGGGAGTTTGTTATAACAGAAAAGGGGGGGACCAACTCCATATTAATGCCCATGATTATGTAATGAGATGTTTGACTAGCAAGTGTCCACATACTTTTGGTCATGTTGTGTACGCTGGTAGCTTTGATTGACGGGTGCTTTTTCGTGTGAGTTCGCTTATTCTCTATATAGGCCTATATGTCCATAAATAAAGTTTCATAAAGTAGTCTGTCTGGACTCCATCTTTTTAATAAGAATCAAAACGCTTCTGTCATGATGTAATCTTGAAAAAGGACTGTTGTCAGTAGCTTAGGCTACATTATTTCTCTCATCATGGCGTCCTCTCTATGAAGAACATATGACAATGCATCGAATGACCACAGCAGCAGGGTCTGTGACGTTATGCAAATATTTTGGGAAAAGTGGGAGAAAACCCATTGGACTTCATTTGAATGGTTTTGTGCATCGGAATGGGACTACTCCGTTAATGTTGTGTCAATACGAAAATGCAACAGATCCTCTCCAACCTGGCATTTCTTAATTTGTATAATGAAATAGCATGATAACAGCAAAGTGCAGTGGCTTGTTTCAAATAGGTTTTTATTAAGAAGGATATCCATGTATGTCACGCCCTGGCCTTAGTTATCTTTGTTTTCTTTATTATTTTGGTTAGGCCAGGGTGTGACATGGGTGATTTATGTGTTTTGTCTTGTCTAGGTTTTTTTTTGTAGATTTATGGGGTTGTGTTCAGTTTAGGTGTCTAGGTAAGTCTATGGTTGCTTAGAGTGGTTCTCAATTAGAGGCAGGTGTTTATCGTTGTCTCTGATGGGGAACCATATTTAGGCAGCCATATTCTTTGGGTATTTTGTGGGTGATTGTTTCCTGTCTTTGTGTTTACTGCACCAGATAGGGCTGTTTCAGTTTTCACGTTTATTGTTTTGTAGTTTGTTCATGTTTGAGTTTTCTTATTAAAGAACCATGAACTATAACCATGCTGCGTTTTGGTCCGCCTCTGTGACAATGTAAACAAGTGTACAAACTAAATTGAACGGTTGTGTCGGTGACCGTGTACAATGGCCTGGTCAATTACCGTAACCTCAAATTCCAGTCACAACCCTACTTGGGGGTAGAAGCTATTTGCTACAAAGGTAACTCTAAACACATTTTCACTTAGGGCAGCTGGCAAAAATTAATATCCAAGTCAAGAACGCTCACCAGCAGCCAGTGGCACTTGCTGCACTGGTAGCCTATTTGTGGGTGCTTTTTCAAAGCCTATGTCAGATACTCCAATGAGTGTAATTGGCTCCAATGAGAGTCATTTACTTAATGTTACTTGAGAAATAATGTTGACATCATTAGAAAGAAGATATTATCCTCTTTTCTACTGTAGTTGTAATTCAAAATGTGTTTATTCTGTTGTTGCTAGCGATATTCATAAAAATATTGTCATATTTGTGGACCCCCTGCAGTACCCCTGCTTTAGAAGGCAGTCTGGATGGACCTCACTGCTATCCCAGTACAATTACACATCGTCCCACCATGCCCTCTCCTTTCTCAGACGCCCGGCTTGTCACTTTCTGATATGGAGGACTTTACAACGTTGAAGGTCGGTTCGTCTATACACTTAACCTCATTTCCCCATGCTGCTCACTCTCTACCAGAAGAGAGCCTTTTGATTGGTGTCCATTTGGAAAAAAAGAGCTTTGAGCAGGGGGGAGAGGAATCAGAGCTGACTCGCATAGCCTCGCCAGGGCCTGAGCAAAGAGCTTTGAGCAGGGGGGAGAGGAATCAGAGCTGCCTCGCATAGCCTCGCCAGGGCCTGAGAAAAGAGCTTTGTGAAGCGCCATTCCTGACTGCAGTCAGCTATAATGGTTTTCAATTAACCAGGGGATAAGAGTGTGAACTAATCTGGCCCAGCACAGGAGAGCCTGTCATGCAATATTCATGTACACAAACTAATGAAAGCCCAGATTAGCCTACATATTTACATGGGGTCGGCTCTGTGCCGACAGTCTGTCCAACATGAAAGGAATCAGCCGCTGAGGAGAGGGATGGAGGGACTGAAAGAGAGAGATAGAAGAGAGGAAAGAGGGCAAAGAGAGAGAAAGAGAGGGGGAGACAGAGTGAGAGAAGAGATAAATACTGTAGCGAGGGAAGAAAAATATTTAGAGTGAGAAAGAGGGGAGTGAGGGGAGGGACTGAGGGAGAGACAAAATGAGAGGGTGAAAGTGGCCTTAAAAAGACCTCGAGAAAGGAGGGGAGCAAATGAGATCACAGGATAAGGAGAGGAGAAGAAAAGAAAAGGAGGCATGACTCCTCAAAAGAGATTACAGATCATCTGCATTTTACCTTTTCATCCCCTGCTATCATTATACTCTCTAAAAGTGGTTACTACCCCTCTTCTCAAAACCACAGCAATCTGATGGAGTGATCTTGACAAATTGGGCTGCTGAGAAGAGGGTGCAGTCGTTTCTTCCAGGGGAGGGGTTGTAGACAGAGAGAGTGGTGTCTAAGACGGGACAGAGATATAACAGTAATTGTCTGATACGCTGGGGAGCTCTTGCCTGGAGTCCCCCAGAAAGTGTTAAGGTGTGAAAATGGGGAGGGGTTCCAAGCGTAAAGGCACCATCTCATCAAGACTGTAGCAACAACGAAACGCTTTGTGATAATCATACAAAGCCCTTTATGTCTACATTATGTGTATGTATCAAAATGATGTCAGAAATTCATCCTTAATCCGTGGTTAAGAATCAAATATTTAAGACTTCAAAGCTGGATTAATGTGAGGCTGGGCATACCAATTCCACACGAGGTGACTTTTTATGAAGCATTACCATGTGTATGTCAAACAGGAAGCTACTGGTGGGTTTAGTTTGAAAATATCCTTTGTCATTTTTTGTAGATGTCTCAGAATTAATTTTATGCCCCATGGATATCTAATGTTATGCTTTTACGGACTTACACATTCTCGAAATAATGGAAAAGTCCTCATATTTTTTCATTGGAAACAACTAGGCATGCTGAGCTGTAAAATGTGTCTTGTTAGCTGTCTGTTAGCCTGTTCTATTTCATTATCATGGTCCAAGGTTCTCCTGTGCTTGCTTTGATGTGCTAATGGTGAAATGCAGCACTATGTACGAGGACGCCAACATTGAATAATTTGTAAATAGAAATTACTAAAAGTTTTTTTGTTTCAAGGACTCGGAACTAGATCGGAGCAGGCTAATGAATTCAATATTCGATCAATGTGCTGGGCTGGCAGGTTCTTCCTCCATCGCTGAATGTGAGAACATTTTGATGTAAAATGTGAGAAATGTGCAGATTCACAGCTGAAGGGTGTATCTTCCTCAGAGACAGAGGGAGAAGGAGAGCAGGACAGACATAGAGAGGTAGAGTGAGAGAGATGAGAGGCAGGGAGGGAATAAGACAGGAAGATATGAGAGACGGGCCGCCAGGGCGGAAATGTTGATCTGAGGGCCATCGCCAAAGGCAGACAGAAATGCTTGAATTGCATTTTCTGCCTCTAACTGGTGTTTAATCGAGAGACAGATGGGGGTTGAAGTGGGCAACTTGATCTCCTCCAATAACTTACAATGACAAGAGCTGCTCAGATATTCAACAACCTGAAACTAAAGGGTTTTGTCAGCAAAAAGAAATCTGCACTTTACAAGTGTGAGAGAGGTCTGTGAAAGAAAAAAGTTGTTTGAGGAAAGTTGACATAACAAAAGATAGAGAGTGCATGCAGCCTGATAGAGAGTGCAGAAGAGGTAGGCCCGTACCATCTGTTCACCATTATGTCTGGGATCCCTTGTTGAAATGCTGCAGAACCCAACATTTACTTGCTTATTGCCATATCTCTGTTTTACTCTGTGTATGTAATCATGATGCTGCCTTCACTTTCACTTTACTGAAAACACAATGAGACCAGTGTTCCAAACATGAACGCCACAACTTTGCATGTCCATGCATTTTAGATGAATTTATGGTACGAACGCTAGAAAGATTTAGACACTAAAAAAAAGGAGGTCAAGGGGCACTGTGCATAGCTAAACTCTGAGAGGCATAACAGAGACACTGAATCTACTAGAGCACGTATTCATACTGTCCCCAACAGACACCAGTCTACAGTGTGGTGGCAGGTCCAGGGCAGTCTTGGGTAGAGACAGGGTTCAGCAGAACAACTGAGACAAAGGCTCAGACTCACTTGATGCCCTAATCACTTTGATATCCACATGTGTTAGCTCCTCAGTAAAGCTTGAAGAGTAGGGTTGGAGGAGGGTGGGGACCCCCCTTCCTCCCTGGGGACCAGTTACATTTTCATTTGATAGGAACTGGAAAACCAGCATCTGTAATTAGATTACAAGTAGATGGATGAAAGGGGGGGGGGGGGAATCAAGTCAATTAACTCAAACGATATTCTAATCAGGTTTCATAATCCCCCCCCCCCCCCCCCTCCTCTCAGCTCTCTGAAACAACCTCCAATCTGGATCCTCTCACAAATCCCCGGGGCTCACCATCATACCAACCAAGAGAAGCTGGGCACTCAAATAAGATCATTTGGCGCTAATTTCCCAAACAGGAAAGCACTTAAGACATGCATTGACTGAGAGGAGTAAGTGGGCGCATCCATAGCTAATGAGCAAAGCGGAACATTCGGAATACGCACGGCGATGAAAGGCGGAAAAAATACATTTTGAGAAGTGAGAGGCAGTTGCTCTGCCGAGGCCAGGAGGCAGCTTCCATCAGCACAGGAAATGAGGACACGGAATTGAAAGAGTATTTTTTCCGGACGTGGGGAAACACTCCTCTGATAACAGACAAAGATGCTGCTCTGCACCAGTGTCATCTGCCACGCGCCAGTCTACGCTATCTGCCAACCTGTCTGTCTGGCACACACTGGTTCGGAAGGCAGACTCCCTACAGCAAAGTGACATGTGGGGGAAGGGAGTAGAGGGGGGCTTGGTAGGTCAGTATCACACTCTGTATGTGACACTGACCAATTGCTTTACTGGCAGCATATTTGTCTTGTAGACACTGTTTTTGTTGGCGCTACTGAAGTAGAAAAATGATTCCAACCTTGTTCCGTAACAGAGCCACTCAGACATCACACAGACAATTCAATCAACCATCCATTATATTTGTCTCTTACTTTGATTGGAAATCCATTTCAAATGTCAAGTCATTTTCCATTTCTCACACTGCATGAATGAATCAGAAAGTGACAAAATCTTTCAATCAAACAGAGCCAGAGATTACATGTCAGACTGGTGAATATTTCCCAGGCAGACCACGACGCTGAGTGATAGGATCGGACAGCAGCTGCTATACACTATCAGTTATGAAGAACAGGGATGGGTAAAGGTAGTGCTGAGCAATTAACCACATTTTAACCGGGCTCTTATTAATTGCTTTATTCTGAGTTGTTAGAGAATGGAATGTTTTCAAAGTTTTGGCAATTGAATGTTCTCAATATTTGGCTTTGTAATTTCAATGAAAATGCCCATACTTTATAATGCATTTAAACGTATAAAAGTTTTTAAAATTATTTTTTATGAACTGAAACCGAACAGATTTTTAAAATCATTAATCGCTCAGCACTAGGTAAAGGTCATGCAGGGGCTTGATGTTGTGATGTGTGTAAGGATATTCGAGTAATTCACTCTTTGTTTCAGCATTTGATGCCACAATCCTCTCAAAAGGGTGAGACAAGAACTACAGTTTCCTGGCGTAGTCTACATGGCTCTGGCTGCTGATACAGACTCCGACTGAACACACGCCCAATCATTTGATTAGCAGTGCTATCACAGAGACAGACACCAGCCAGTTACCAAATTAAGCTGGGTTCCAAAGCCCCCCCCCACACACACAAACACAAAGTAACAACAAGTAGGATTAGCAGATCAAACAAGGTTCCCCTTGGACTAGGAGGACATTGGCTCATGCAGCACTGGTTTGATTTTAAAGCATTTGCTCCACCTCTACTTTTACCTCAAAAACAAGCTGTGGGGAGCTTTCCTCTCATCTAAAAAACAAACCTAGCCTGCTAGTTGAGTCTGTGGAGAGCTATAGCCAAGGACATTCCCCAGACTATGCTGTGAGTTTCAGGCAGGCAGCGCTGCCACCGTCGTCACCGTTGTCACTGCAGCCCTACTCTCAGGCTGCACTGCCTGAAGCCCACCTCTCAGGCAGCGCTGCCACCGTCGTCACTGCAGCCCTCCTCTCAGGCAGCGCTGCCACCGTCGTCACCGTCGTCACTGCAGCCCTCTCAGGCAGCGCTGCCACCGTTGTCACCGTCGTCACTGCAGCCCTCCTCTCAGGCTGCACTGCCTGAAGCCCTTGTCTCTTAGCCCGACAGACAGGCAGACGGACAGGCAAAGGGAGGAGGGCTCTGGGAAATGGATTAATTGGCTGGAATCTCATCAGCTCCAGTAAACTACAGTCAGTGCCTTTCTATTTAAAAAGTAATGTGTTCATACAGTAAGCTACCGTATGACAGGAAGAGAAGGTTTTATAGTCACTTCAATTAACGTCACTATCTTTCTGGAGGCTTGACGGCAGTGGTTATGTAAGGTCCAGATCAGTTTCCTCTCTGGGAGCCAGAGGTACCAGGTGGACAGGCCCATCTGGGCCATGCAGCCAGGGAGGGAGGGACAGCCCGGGAGGGACAGCTGGTGCCAGTCGGGGCCCGTTGGCCACAGGTGCAGCCGTGCACGGTGACAACTCCACAGACTGAGACACTGATTAACAACATACCATACAGTACCTCAAAGAGCTGGGAATGCCAGTCAGCATTGTTCTGTAAAGATTCTAATGTCCCCTGGGCGCTGTTGTAAAACTGCACTGACAAACAGAAGGAAAGGCCTCAGCCCATCAGAGTATCAGTTTCACACCAACCTCATCAATCACAGTCACCATCAGGGTCTGGACCTCTGACCCTCTTCCTTATCACTGACATCATCTCCCAGTGTCACAGCTTCATACACCAACTTCATTTAGCCTTCCTTTAACATGAATTCAACGGTCTGTTAGTGGGATGTCCCAGAGACCAGGGCTTCTCCCATAGAGAGTTACCTGATGCTTTAGACAGACACTCCAGCAGTATTGTGTGTGTAGCCGTGTAAAATTAAAGCATGTATACACACCACCACTCTTTCATTCACCACCCTCTCCAACATACTGCCACGGCTTTGTTCATATTTAGACGATGGAGGGGGGCTACATTACCCTCCCAAGTGTTAATCGTGTGAGTAATTTCACACCTGAAGTGTTACACCAACCGTTGTGAGCCAAGTTACGCTCTTTTGTTCCACACAGTAATTATGTCTCATTTTAACAGCATCAATTGGTGCAGCTTGAGAGAGTAGAGACAACACACTTTTTATTGTGGAGACAGGGTAGAGATAGTGGTGCTAAACATGTTCAGTTCAGGATGATTTCAGAGTGGATCATCCAGACAGGTGGCAGGGGGATGAGTCGCCCCAAAACCTTTTACACTGCTATTAATGCAGCCATAACTAAAGCGATAGAAGACAGTCCCACCACAGAATAGACATTCCATATTGTCTGGCTGACAGTCAGAGTGACTGCAGAAGATCTGTGAGTGAGTGAGTGAGTAGCTTTCAACTTGCTATATTTAGCCTCCCAAAGCGGGTGGGTCCAATGCTTGAGATTCCACAGAGGTAATTGGAGCCCTCTCCAGACTAGAGAACAATATTTGCTCTAATATGACCTTAGAGCCTTGGGTGAGAGGAATATATATCTAATGAGATGAGTGGAGGAGAGTTAGATGAGAGGAGGATACCACATTGTTGTCCTTGATAGATTATATTGTGTACATTGTTCTACTCCATCATTGCCCAGATTCAGGACACAATCAGCCACAGCACACACAGCATGTACACACACACACACACACACACACACATTTGTCATACATGAACATGTAGACATGAGAATGGAAATTTGTGAATTAACATATTCAGCCATCACATTCATATATATATATATATACACACACACACATAGATAAATCCTGTGTTGCTTTCCCATCGTATTTCATGGCCCCAATGAGACTATATGGCAAAGCAATTCACTGCAGTTCTGAACAGTGGGGAAGAAATGAAGGTGGTATGCACATCTATGAATGCGTGTTGCAATGATATTAAAATCAATAAAAACAGCAACGATGACATAAAAATGCCCTAAATAACCAGGAAGGGATGCTAAAGAAGAGGAGAAACAAGTCAATGGGCTGTCAAAGCATCCTCCAGGGAGAGGGAGAGGAGGCAGAGAGGAGAGAGACAGCACAGCAGTATAAGTAGGTAATAGAACATCGAGTTAAATATATAATGAGGGATGAGCTCATTAGACATTGTGGAGTGAGTAGATGTGCAGAGGGGGTGTTGTGTTGTATCTCTCATTAGTGTGTCTCTGATTTCCTTTGTCTCCACCTGTCTGTATGCCTTGTTAAGAGCCCCGGGATAAAGTCTCTTCTCTACCTCAGAAGAGGAGCTGGGAGAGAACGTATCTTCTGCAACGGAATGTCAGTTCTACATTAGGCCCACATATCTCAGCGAATATAAACATATGCCTAACATGATCCTATATAAAGCCCATAGAAATAAAGGTGAGCCCACGGGGTAGGGAACAGGAGCTAAACCGAGCCCTGAGAGATGGTGATGGGAAACCTCGGTGGACTTGGGTCAGTACATTTCTCCTTCCTTCCTACTGCTTTTACGGCCAGCAGTAAAATCCCTCCCTGGCTGCCCTCAGCAGGTTCAGCATGGCAGAGGAGAGGAGAGGAGGAGGGCCAGCTAGGTGAGAGTGACGCTGAGGGAAACTAAAACAATCTGCTCAGAGCTCTGCTGCTTCTCTGACCCCTGGAGGAACAATCTGCTGAAACCATCTGGGTCTCTGTCATGCTACCTCTCTCTCTTTCTCTCTCCTCACAGGGTCAAACTAATCAAATTCATATCATCTTCTAAAATCTTTAAGTCACAGGTCAAATGCATGGCCTCTCCCACTTCTGGATGGAGGAGGGCTTAACCGTGTCAATCTGTTGAGTGTCTTTCTGGGTGTAAAGTGGTCAAGAGGACTGAAGGCTACAGTCATTCTACAGAGAGACTGACCTTCCCCATCCTGGAGTCCCCCAAAGAGAAGCTGCCAGGCCACCATGGTCCCACCTCAGACTGGCTCTATAAGGAATGAAACAGCAGCAGGCCACAAAGGCTCTGGCTAAGCCCTGGACACACTCCTGGAAAATTGCCATCTCTGAGGGGATGGAATTAGTGGGATTTAGGGGCGTATATGTGAGGCAGGGTGGTATTAGCGGCTCTCCAACCCATCTCTCTGCTGACCAGATCACAGGCCTTTAAAACACACAAGTCTTGGGTTTCTGTCACAGCACCAGGCATAGGTCTGAGCCTAGACGGAGACACCGACAACTGCAACGTCTTCAGTCTGGGCTGGTACGGAGCCAGGGAGCCATTCCATAGCGGAGTTATAGGGGAATGTACATAATGGGTTTTTGGCCACTGAGTTGATAGTAAATGTTGTGAAACAGAAAAAGGAATGCATGTTTTTCATTCTATGCGCAGGGAAACGCATTGAGGATAAATGGATGTGTCTCTTGGACTGTAGATAGCACTCAATCATGGCCTGATTTTCCTACAGCCTATGAAATACTGCTGCTCTGTATGTTAGCGGCATACTTGCACATAGTGGAGGGGCTTAACCACTAAATATACTGGGGATGGGGCCCACAATATGATTTTTCCACCTCATAGCATGGGGAAACTTGCTCCAATTGAATCGGCGATATTACCTGTAGAACCACCCAGTGGCAGGCACCTCCAGGACCCACAACGCACCAGACCACACCCCTGGAACAATGACCTCAATAAACCCAAACACACACCCAATGACACCAACCCAGAGCACAGGGGGTAAAAAAACACAGCATGTGTTGAGTTAGCTCTCTGAGGCTTGGAGAAAAACACCCATGTATCATTTTACACATATATCAATCTGTCCGTTCACCTCTAGATAGCTTTCTGGTTATCCATCTGCACAAACATTGATTCTCGGTGTGCAGGTCACAGGAATGAGGATTAATGACAATAGAATGGCACAGTCACCATTGTTCCTATTGTTACTCTTATTTTGACAGTGGTCTCCCTCCCCAGTGTGCCAGGCCAGGCTGACATAAGCCTACAGCTCATGAGTACTGCAGACCACTGCGTCACAATAAGAGCAAGGGAGGCCTTGCACTCCGGGAAGCTCCATCGCCTCTCTCCTCCATCTCTGTCCTCCGGTCCCCAGATGGGGAGGGGGTGGGATTAGCAGAGCAAGGAGAGCACATACATTTCAGCTGCTGGTGCTGAGTTGTTTGCTGTCCTTTCGCTCTCTCCATCCCTCCCCTCCCTCCCTGGTCTCGTCCTGCCTCCCTCCTTCCCCCAGAGGATGGGCCGCGAAGGCTGAGATAGCCATGCTGCGGCCGCTTCCCGTTCCGCTAGGCATGCTGGGTCTTAAATACTGCGCAGCATCAGGAACAGCAGGTGCTATCACTCCCTATCATTAATTATCCCTGCCGCTTCACTCTGGGGCCCTCTCCTTCTCTCACTCCTCAACTCCAAATATTTATCTCCTGTACAATCTCTCTTATTCCATTCCCACACTCTACCTCCTTTTTCTCACTTTCTCTTATTCAATTCATCTCCAATTCTATCAATGTCTACAGCTCTACAGTAATGCCATCTCCTCTCCTCCTCTACATCTTCCAGATCTCTGCTTATATCTCCAGCTCTATCCATCTCCTTTTCCATCTCGCATTCATTTGCATCTTGCATTCATTCGCATTCATTTGTTCCCTGATGTGTCTCAATCTCTGTCCAACGTTCTCCTAACTTCTCCCAGCCTGCTGACAATCAACCGGGCAGGTTTATCTTGTTTCCCTGCTCCCTCCCTCCTCTCCCCCTCAGATGCGTGTCCTCCAGCCTCTCCTCACATTCTGATGGCTTTTCCTCTGCCGTAAATCTATTCCAAACTGCTGGCCTGCTGCTGCTGCCAGCCAGGAGAAGTCACAGGGAAATAATGCTGAATCAAAAGAAAAACACAGAATAAGAAACTCCCCCCCAAGTCAAAATGTGGCGAACTAGGTCAGAGATGAAGGAGTGACCCTGGAGATGATAAGGGCTTAGGCCACAACTAGACTCCCCTCACATACTGTAAACAGAGACATAAGGCTCTGCCATACGGCTGTGTCTTAGTCAGACACAGGTGAATGTGCTTTAAGTCAACTGAGAGAGCCCCAGAGGAACCGCTGGCATGACCACAAAAACAAACAGTGACTTCCCCATCCTTGGGTTTAGGCTGCCATAAACTTGGCTGTGAACTACAAACCAGTTCTGTAAACTGAGACCAGCTAGAGGCATGGTAACAGGATGTCAGGCCTTTCCACACAGACAGATAGCGGAGGGTGATAATGACACATGGAGAAGTGGAGACGACTAGCTGAGGGGTTACAGGTGGGGGGGGGGGTCCGTTCTGAGCTGCACACGTACAAATAGAAAAAACAATACTCACAATGCTTTTACCTTCTCTGCGCTGCATTCTGTGTGAGGATACTGCCTGCGGTCTACTTCTTTATTCAGTTATGCCGCGGTTGGAAGTACAATGTCAGCTCTAGCCTGATTCATTGAATTAGCCTCTTCACAGAACAGGTGCTGTCTGTGTTTCTACACGCTTGTCCTCGACCGGCAGCATGGCCACCACCACGGACTGCAGGCTCAACACCTCAGACCTTCAGTGTTCCTTATAGCATCGCCCACTGCTGGGGTAATACCAATAGCCCAGCTCTACAGGACTACAGTCATTCTGGGAGGACAGTGTGTCTGGATTAGCTGGCTTGTTAGGAGCAGTGACTGGACTAATGGTCAGATCTAGAGAGTTGATGGCTCAAATCCCCACTGTGCATTTGGCAGTTAAGCCTGTGAACAAAGCTATCTGCTAAGCGAAGATTGATTATTATTGAACAGGCAGGCTTATCTTGACTATGTCTGAACCTTGAGTAGGAGTCCCCCCCCCCAGTTCCGTGTTTCCTACTCTGTTTAATTACAAAAGTGTAATAGAGCCTGCTCTCTAATCGGTTCAGGTGTTCTGTGCATTCAAACGGCACAGAGGAGCAGCAACGTAGCCTATCCTACCAATCCACTGGAAAACCTGGAATTTTCACCTTTTCCATCCTTTTGGATAGATGCTATCAGGGGCCAACAGCAAGGGAATCTCTCTCCAACTCTCTCTCCCTCCAACATCACTGAGCAGATATGGACTTTTTAACTTATTAGTGTAATCCATTATGAGGAGGTAGGGCAGACACTTGGCCTGAGTCGATATGATCCTCCTATGCTTTCCTATTGATCTCCATCAAACTACAAGTGGAGCAACACGACTGATTGAAAAACAGACACATTATAAGTGAGAGCGGGAATACTGAACTGAAGGACCTTCTCAGCCATTGCTGTGTCTGTGTGTGTCTGTGAGTGGTTTAGAAAAGAAAGTAGTCTCCAGAAACCACGGGAGAGGAACACAATGGCTGTATCTTTGCCTCCATTGTTCTTCCTGACTGCCTTGTGCAATGCCTCAATGCCTAGGACAGAGCGCACAGTCAGGAGATGTCTTTGGTGCTATACCAGAGGACAGGATGAAGGGACAATGTCACACACATGCCCAAACAGTGTGTGAAAAGACACCTGAATGTTTTTAATGTGCAGTCAGCGTTATATGACAGTCTCTATGGGTGTGCCACAGGGTTCAATTCTCGGGCAGACTCTCTTTCTATATACATCAATGATGTTGCTCTTGATGCTGGGGATTCTCTGATCCACCTCTACGCAGACGACACCATTCTGTATACTTCTGGCCCCTCCTTGGACACTGTGTTAACTAACCTCCAGACGAGCTTCATTGCCATACAACTCTCCTTCCGTGGCCTCCAACTGCTCTTAAATGCAAGTAAAACTAAATGCATGCTATTCAATCGATCACTGCCCGCACCTGCATCACTACTCTGGACGGCTCGGACTTAGAATACATGGACAACTACCTGGGTGTCTGGTTAGACTGTAAACTCTACTTCCAGACTCACATTAAGTTATCTCCAATCCAAAATTAAATCTAGAATTGGCTTCCTATATCGCAACAAAGCATCCTTCACTCATGCTGCCAAACATACCCTCGTAAAACTGACCATCCTACCGATCCTCAACTTCGGTGATGTCATCTATAAAATAGCCTCCAACACTCTACTCAACAAACTGGATGCAGTCTATCACAGTGCCATCCGTTTTGTCACCAAAGCCCCATATACTACCCACCATTGCGACCTGTACGCTCTCGTTGGTTGGCCCTCGCTTCATACTCGTCGCCAAACCCACTGGCTCCAGGTCATCTACAAGACCCTGCTAGGTAAAGCCCCGCCTTATCTCAGCTCACTGGTCACCATAGCAGCACCCACTCGTAGCACGCACTCCAGCAGGTATATCTCACTGGTCACCCCCAAAGCCAATTCCTCCTTTGGTCGTCTTTCCTTCCAGTTCTCTGCTGCCCATGACTGGAAAGAATTGCAAAACTCTCTGAAGCTGGAGACTCACATCTCCCTCACTAGCTTTAAGCACCAGCTGGCAGAGCAGCTCACAGATCACTGCACCTGTACATAGCCCATCTATCTACCTACCTCATCCCCATACTGGTATTTACTTATTTATTTTGCTCCTTTGCACCCCAGTATCTCAACCTGCACATTCATCTTCTGCCAATCTACCATTCCAGTGTTTAATTGCTATATTGTAATTACTTTGCCTCTATGGCCTATTTATTTCCATAACTTACCTCATTTGCACTCACTGTATATAGACTTTTTGTTTTATTTTGTTCTACTGTATTATTGACTGTATGTTTTGTTTATTCCATGTGTAACTCTGTGTTGTTGTATGTGTCGAATTGCTACGCTTTATCTTGGCCAGGTCGCAGTTGCAAATGAGAACTTGTTCTCAACTAGCCTACCTGGTTAAAATAAATAAAATGTGTAGGTCGTTTCGCGTGGAAAGTGAGTTAGTAAGTTAGTGTGTGTATGTGTGTGTGTGCATGCGTGTGTGTGCGTGAGCTATTGATGTGCAAAATAGCATTGCATTTAAATGACTCAATACACTTCAAACATGTAATAACCTTTGTTCATTGTTGTGAGGCACCACACTTGAAATCCAGTTTATTCAGCCTTTAACAACATGTAGGCCTTAATTGAATCAATAACTTCAATGGAAATGAATGACAACATTCTCCCTTATGGTCTTTTAAGGTTGAGCAACTTTGCTGCAGTGTGACTGGGTTTGGATTCCAGCTGTGAGTAAAGGCTTTTAATCCTCAGAGGGGGGTCTCGTGGATGATTCTGGCAGAGCTGCAGCGCAGCTGCTGGAATGATTCATGACATGCACCGGTCTTTTCTTTACTGTGGTAATCATTCTATAATAAGAACCTTTCTTTTACATTTCTCTTTTCATCATCAGCAAATTATTCAGGATCAAAAGTATTCTCATTAATTACTATCCCCATTACATGATTCAGAACAAACGACTGATAAAGCCGAATTTGAGCAATGAGCAGATAGAGCAAGTTTGCCGACACTGTGGGTATGTCTCAGTAGTCTGAATTGGCTTCCTCTCCTCATGTCCTTTCATCCATCTCCTTATCTCCTTTCATCCATCTCCAATCCCTCACCTTTGCTGATCTAAAATTAGGGATATGAGTAAGACATATCAACGTTGTTTCTTTCCGTAGGTCAAATCTTAAGGGTCAGTTGGCATAAACAAAATTAGATTAGGGAAGATACTTTGACTATCGAGATGCAACACATTCTGGGAGTATGTCATTTCTCATATCAATAGACAAGTGCCACCTAGTGGGAAGAAAGCGTAATATCTGCTGCACCTTTGCCCATGAGAGGTTTCGTGCTTTTCAGATGATGCATGTAAGCCTATATTTTTCCATGTGGTAATACTTGAACGTTTCTCAAGGAAAACAATAGAAGAGAGTTTAGAGGAAAAGAGTATAGTTTCCTCCAAAAGAAGGGATTAATTGTTGCTGGCTTAACTTTAAACATAATTTATTATATAGGCAATACTGTTATGTTTTTGTCGACTTTCTATAATCTCAATTTCACAGTTAGATGGGATGACTCACAGCTATCTGCAAATCCTACACAAAATGCCTTAATTATCCCTCAGTGATGTCCCTGACTTGTCAATTCGTAAAGAAGGCCACTAAAGGGTCCTGGTTGCAAACTGTTGGTTTCTACACAAATCGATGGCAGTAGCATAAAGGATATACATACAAGGAGATTGTACTTACATTTCTCAAGGGCAATGAATGCGCAATGTTATGGGATGTCTATATCACCTTTAAGACTATTTGCCTTCCTATTTCTGGCTGAAACTGGGCTATACATTTATGTCAAATAACCTACACATTTTCAACGGAAATAGAGTACAGCACTAAAAGGATGTTTAATTCATTTTATGGACAATTACATGTCATTGATTGAACCGTTTGACACGCACCGTCACTCATCTCCAGACTGTTTTCAAGTTCATTTTATTCACCCGAGCATAATTTTTAACATTCGCTCCCACTCACGAGTCGTGTCCAGCAAAAGGATATGCAGGTTTGTGAAAACTGCAATTTCTTAATTATTATCAATAACCTAATGAAACAAAGGTCACTGTTGAATCAGCAAACATGAGCCCAGAAATTAATACAAGTGCCTATCCAAAAGGAACAATTAAAATAGAAACATTGACTGGCCCTATAGCCTATCTTGTGGCCATAAAGTAGTAGGCTACAATACTGGGACAAAATAAAAATGCATATATTGCCTTTTGGCCAAAACGACAAGCCGTGTACACAGTACGTGTAACCTAACCAACCTATCATCATAAAACCGAGTCCCCGGTAAACTTGGAAAGAATGTACCGGTGAGATTATTAATTACCTACAAGTATATTACAGAAAACTAAAACATATCAGTTTCACTCACCTTCTTCCGGGGCTGCCATTTCATCATATTTGTAAACCAAAAATGTACAGCATCAAGATATTATATAAGAGGAAAATTGAGATTCAAGGGAATTCCAAGAGCAAGTCATGCTGCTTCTTGACTTCCTTCAATTTTGCAGCATATTTTCTCCAAGAAGCGGCGCATGATAGGCGATGCACGGTTCTACGTCAAGTGGGGAGAGATGGCACGCGATAGCACCTTTTAATTCAACTAATGGGATGGAGGAGAATATTTTTGACTAAAACATCTGAATGTCCCGGTTTTCAGTTCAACTGTTTTGGATAAATAAGACTATGGGCCACGGAGTGTAAAATCCAAACTACAAATCCGAGATGAGCCACCCCTTCTTGTACAGTCCTGTCGGTAGATCGCTCCGCTGGCAGTCTTATAACAGGGTTTTCGAAGACCTATCCAGTTACTTTGTCTGCGGGACTATGTGGAAATTCATTCTTCAACTTTTTTGTCAACCTCCACGTCGTTCGTGCATTCCAAAACCATTAGTCCGACAGCAAAAATAAACACAAGTCCAACGTTGTGTGCTTATCCCACCGAAATACGGGTATTTCCAAAACCTTTTCAAAACACAGAAACATTTGACAACTCTTGTTAATTCCTTATCTAACGGTAAAAAATGTGGCATCAAATGTCTAGCAAATGTCAGTTCCAAAAACAGATCTCTACCGCGAACGTGCTACATACACAGCGCAAAAGAAACAGTCGCGGGAGGAGAGGGGGCAGAAACAAATCCCTGGAATTTCTATGCGAGGAGCTGTAAGGATATCCTGCAACAGCAACAAACTGGACGACACAACTATAATGACTCCTTTCCCTGCTCCTTAGCGCTCGGGATTTGCAGCGCTCAGAGCTGGAACCGAGCAGCACAGGCACGAGCCGGCGCGGTCATACTCTAACCATAGCGCGCGCGACTGATATAAAGCCGATGTGGCCAGAGAAAAGAGTCCAGACAGAGCTGAGCCAACACTGCACTAACACAAGGGCCCCCAGGAAGGTATGGCACAACTATAAAGGCACTGCAACAGTGGAGGAGTAGAACTTGCGCAATACTATGTGAAAGTGAAAAAACTTAACGTCATCCTTGCCACAACACCAACAGCTTTATTTTACTGTATACAAAAAGCATACAGACACATTCATTCACATATCAATCAACTCTTATTTGCTGGTGTGCTGCACAAAGAGGTAGGTCCATAATCCCCTTCAAATAAGATAGAAAACAAAAGTATCAGGAGGCGACACCTGCTTAGCAGCTTTCTATAAGCCTCCAGCACCATTCAAGGTATATCCCCTTCGCCGTTTATAGTGGCATGGTCTTAATAGATTCTAACAACACAGCTCATCTGTTCTGGGGGGGGGGGGGGGGGGGGGGGGGTTCCCCCCACCTTTATTTAACCAGGTAGGCCAGTTGAGAACAAGTTCTCATTTACAACTGCGACCTGGCCAAGATACAGCAAAGCAGTGCGAAAAAAACAACAACACAGAGTTACACATGGAATAAACAACGTACAGTCAATAACACAATAGAAAAGTGTATATACAGTGTGTGCAAAATGTAGTAAGTGTGACAGGTAGTGTCACTGGGGTAGTAGTGTCCTCCCTTTTTATTAGTGGTGAATAAGTCTTAATGGGACGTAATGGTGGTACAGGCTATGAGAGTAAACAAGATTCTAAAAGGACAGATAATATGAGTACATGAGGCCTCTGACCCATGTTTCTCTGAAGACAATGACCCATGTCCACCATTTTTAGCTAGTTTTCTTTAGTGGTGCAGCTGTCAGACAGAGTTTGTGCTTTTCAGCTGCCTGCCAAGCTTTTTGTTTCTGGCATATTTGGCCACAGACCAGTGATAAAAATCTCACAGCCAGATAAGTGCTACAATTTCCCCAGTCTTGATGATGCAATTCTTGTCACTTGTAATCTTGGTGGGTAGGAGGAAAAGTCAATTGAGAGAGCAGAGCAGAGCCTGGTATTTCTGGGAAGAACCCTCTCACTCCTACTGCGCCCAACCACTGCAAACTAAAGGCAGCCCCACTAGCTCTGACCTGGGCTGGCACTGAGGGGATGGCCATGCCATCTGACTGAGAAGGATGGGACCAGGATGGGGTCAACAAAGTGACATGCAGCGTGATGGGATTAGTGTCATCAAAATCAATTTACCTCCGTCTCTGACTTAATGTGTACCATTTCCCTCAGTATTTATCTTCATGTGATCTTGTTAAAACGAAAAATTGTAGTGAATTATCCTAAACTAAATTCAGTGTCTAAATATGCACCTATTAGGAGCTAAAAATAAGAAAAAAACATCTGGCCTGGTGTCCCTCCAGGGTCAGTAGAGGTCAAAAATGCACCTAGGGGTCACTGTGACAACAAAAGGCAAACAGGAGGGGACACTGACATATGGCCCCTGGACAAAACACTGCAGGGTATAGAGTTGAAACGACACATGCTAATCCACTTGATGAACAGAAACAAAATGCAGAGTGGGACGCTGACACTATGAGCACAGCTGGCACAAACCTCCTTGTTGTCACACCATAATGACACTCTCTCCGTATGTTGTATGTTCAAGCTCTGTGTGCAATGACAATGCAAGTGTGTGTGTGTGTCTACATTTGAACCTTTTGTGGATACCAAGCCATTAACAGGGCAGTACACAGAGCCCCACCCTAACACAAATCTGGGTTGTTGGGGTTGGTGTTGTAATTTTTGCCCTCTAATGGCAGCTCAGTCTTCAATATTATTAGTCAGATGGGCTGGTGACAATTCTAAGGCAAACAGGCACCCTCTGGGCTGCTGCCAACACACAGGATTAGCCCACATCTTATTCTCTAACCCTACTCCCGAAAGACCTCCAAGTGCACTTACACTCACTCTCTAAAGAGTTCTGAGTGTACTACACTCCTATGTGCCCTCATTCTAATATTGATATGCTAGCTATCCCAAAATATAAATGTACTTTCTCAAACATACCTGTGTAATAACACTCTAGTTACTGTTAGGGCTGGGTGGTATAGCGTATGTTACGATATACCGGTATTGAGGCACGGACCGGTTTGGGTTTTTACTTTACCTTCTATAACGGTATTTGAATGTTTGGCTTGTCAAATGTGATACGCAGTGTGTAACGTTCATTTTTAGTTTACTTCGCTACTTGCGTCATCTCTCTCTCTCCATGCCGCTTTCCACACAAACCTAGCCCCGCCCACTGTCATTCAAGGAGCGCACTTTCTGTTCCTCGACCACGAGACACTTACATTCAGTCTGCATGGTCAATGCAGCACATGCAACAATGTTGATGACAAAGATGCTGTTTTCACCTTGCTTCTTAATATAAATCATCTAGCGTCCTATAATTACACTATTAGTTTGTGTTTCTTACATATGCAAATAGCTAGTTTGTCTTTTCTTAGCAAGTTGGGCCTAAATCTTGTTAGCTGCTATTGCAAATCGATAGTTAGCTAGCTAACTAATAAATGTACTGAGTCAAAGCCAACGTAATTAGCTATACAGCCTGATAATACCAGTCATGGTGAATACCTAAATCAGCATGTTGTTTGAATTTTCTAAATCAAAGAGGAATACGAGAATAATTAATATTTTAGCTACATGAAGTAGCTAAGAGAAAACATTCAATGTAGCCAAAGACTATAGAGTCCCCGAGCAAACACTTAACAACACTTTGGTTCCTACCCTATCACAATAACTCCTCCCTGGCATTTTCATTCATTGTCATGTCAAACAACACTGTATTCAAAGTGCCCACTATTATATTCTAAGTATAGAATTACAATAATCATGTTAATTCCATGATTCCAAAAGTTCACCCAAGTGTTTTGCTCAAAATTGTAATTCAAATCGTAATTGCAACATTTGGTTAAAAATAATGCCTACATTGCCCATATTGCCCATATCGTGCAGCCCTATGTGGCAGTGTGGAAATTATTTCAAATGAGTGCAGGAAATGCAGAAATAGTTGAAAATCCTGAAAATTGTTTGTGTTTGAAGTTGAATTGAACAGCATAAAACAATCAGAATAGAGAAAGGTCCATTGAAATCCCTTAGAATGTACAGTATGTGTTGGGTCACGCACTACTCATAAAGCACATTTAGAACTTTTATCACTCAAAACATCAAATACCATCAAATACCATCAAATACTATCAAATACCATCAAATACCATCAAATACCATCAAATACCATCAAATACCATCAAATACCATCATACCATCAAATACCATCAAATACCATCAAATACCATCATACCATCAAATACCATCAAATACCATCAAATACCATCATACCATCATACCATCAAATACCATCATACCATCATACCATCAAATACCATCAAATACCATCATACCATCAAATACCATCATACCATCAAATACCATCAAATACCATCATACCATCAAATACCATCATACCATCAAATACCATCAAATACCATCATACCATCAAATACCATCAAATACCATCATACCATCAAATACCATCATACCATCAAATACCATCAAATACCATCATACCATCATACCATCAAATACCATCATACCATCATACCATCAAATACCATCAAATACCATCAAATACCATCATACCATCATACCATCAAATACCATCAAATACCATCAAATACCATCATACCATCATACCATCAAATACCATCAAATACCATCATACCATCATACCATCAAATACCATCAAATACCATCAAATACCATCAAATACCATCATACCATCAAATACCATCAAATACCATCAAATACCATCATACCATCAAATACCATCAAATACCATCAAATACCATCATACCATCAAATACCATCAAATACCATCAAATACCATCAAATACCATCAAATACCATCATACCATCAAATACCATCATACCATCAAATACCATCAAATACCATCATACCATCAAATACCATCATACCATCATACCATCAAATACCATCATATACCATCAAATACCATCATACCATCATACCATCATACCATCAAATACCATCATACCATCAAATACCATCATACCATCAAATACCATCAAATACCATCATACCATCAAATACCATCAAATACCATCAAATACCATCAAATACCATCATACCATCAAATACCATCAAATACCATCATACCATCAAATACCATCATACCATCAAATACCATCAAATACCATCATACCATCATACCATCAAATACCATCATACCATCATACCATCAAATACCATCATATACCATCAAATACCATCATACCATCAAATACCATCAAATACCATCATACCATCAAATACCATCAAATACCATCAAATACCATCAAATACCATCATACCATCAAATACCATCAAATACCATCAAATACCATCATACCATCAAATACCATCAAATACCATCAAATACCATCATACCATCATACCATCAAATACCATCAAATACCATCAAATACCATCATACCATCAAATACCATCAAATACCATCATACCATCAAATACCATCAAATACCATCATACCATCAAATACCATCATACCATCAAATACCATCAAATACCATCATACCATCATACCATCAAATACCATCATACCATCATACCATCAAATACCATCAAATACCATCAAATACCATCATACCATCATACCATCAAATACCATCAAATACCATCAAATACCATCATACCATCAAATACCATCAAATACCATCATACCATCATACCATCAAATACCATCAAATACCATCATACCATCATACCATCAAATACCATCAAATACCATCAAATACCATCATACCATCATACCATCAAATACCATCAAATACCATCAAATACTATCAAATACCATCAAATACTATCATATACCATCAAATACCATAAAATACCATCAAATACCATCAAATACCATCATACCATCAAATACCATCAAATACCATCATACCATCAAATACCATCAAATACCATCAAATACCATCATACCATCAAATACCATCAAATACCATCATACCATCAAATACCATCAAATACCATCATACCATCAAATACCATCATACCATCAAATACCATCAAATACCATCATACCATCATACCATCAAATACCATCATACCATCATACCATCAAATACCATCAAATACCATCAAATACCATCATACCATCATACCATCATACCATCAAATACCATCAAATACCATCATACCATCAAATACCATCAAATACCATCAAATACCATCATACCATCATACCATCAAATACCATCAAATACCATCATACCATCATACCATCAAATACCATCAAATACCATCAAATACTATCATATACCATCAAATACCATCAAATACCATCAAATACTATCATATACCATCAAATACCATCAAATACCATCATACCGGCAATTTTTTTTAAAATACCGTGATATGATATTTTGCCCATATCACCCAGCCCTAGTTACTGTGTTATTGTAATTGCATTACAGATCCTATATTCCACTTGTGTAATAACAAAATATCAACTCCATTACAATGGAGTTACAGTGCAATTACTAAAGTAGCCTACTATGTAACAACATGTTAAAAGTAGAGTCATTTAAACATAACATTTAAACATCATACACAGGTATGAGAGCAATTTATTGCCAAGCTACCCATGTTCATAATAGTCCTAAATCACAAACACATGCACACACATACCCTGACTTTGATCAGGAGCAGATGGCATATAAAACTGACAGTCTAACTACAACATGTTTCAACCATTCAGGTATTTTGAAAACTGACATGTTACATTATCAATAACAACCACTTCTATCATGTATTGTCCAGGAGTGAATTTCCAGTGGTTTTTGTTCCTGGTGGAGCCTGTCATCTGGCCTCTCCATATAGAAGCAGGCTCCCTGTGCATGCCTCTGCTTTCCCAATCAGAGACGCACAGGAAATCAGACTCAAGCCATCAGAGGGAAAGAAAAAAAACCTCTTCCATTTTCCTTGAGTTGAGCTGTTTGAAAGTTTCTGCTTCCTTTTCTTGTTCTTGCCAATTAGACCCATTACTACATGTTCTGAATGGGATGTGTGTATATGTTTCTGTATCTCTTTTTCAGTGTGTGGGAGGGGGGGGGGGGGTGCGGAGGAAAGAGAGAGAGAGAGAGAGAGAGAGAGAGAGAGCACATTACCCAGATGACAGTAACAGAGGTGGTTTGGCAAAAATGAAAATGAAATTGTCAGAAGAGGGATATAAAAACCGTTGAAGTAGCAGGCAGTTCTCAGATACCTCTCCTGCATGTCTTTGTGTCATTTATTTTCACTCAGGCTGCCTGCTCCTGCTCTTAAGTCACTACACTACAGAGCCTAGCTGTCTGACGCACATTTCAATAAACAAAGCCATTTTAATTAGCTGGCTGAAGTTTCCAGGTGGCAAATGCCATGGTAAAAGCATGAAGATACATATCCCCTGCTACACGCACACGCGCACACACACACACACACACACACACACACACACACACACACACACACACACACTCACACTCACACTCACACTCTATGTGAGTTCCAAACCACCATTACTATGAGTAGTTGTTTATAATATATACAGGATCCTCTCAGTGAAGAGGAAAGGCTTATGGGGTTGACTAGAGGAGTTGGCCAATTAAACCCATCAGAGAGGGAAAGCTTTTCTAAGAGGCCTATATTTACAACTACAGTACATTTTACATTTACATTTTAGTCATTGACCAGTGGCTCTTATCCAGAGTGACTTGCAGTTGGTGCGTTCATCTTAAGATAGCTAGTTGGGACAACCACATGTCTCGTCATAGTAAATACATTTTTCCTCAATAAACTAGCTATCAGCAAAGTCAGTGCTAGTGGGAGAGGAGAGGGGGGGGTGCAGGGGGATGATTTAAGATACTCTTTGAAGAGCATCTCACCACATGCTCTAATTATGCTAGCCATTCACTTTTTCTTAATCAATAATTCAGGATACAAAAAAAGTGCTTAGTAATCTCTATTTCAATTTTTGTATAATAAAAAAAAAAGTTAATGTTAAAAGTCCTACTCCAGTCTGCTTTTCAGATGTACAGTGCCTTGCGAAAGTATTCGGCCCCCTTGAACTTTGCGACCTTTTGACACATTTCAGGCTTCAAACATAAAGATATAAAACTGTATTTTTTTGTGAAGAATCAACAACAAGTGGGACACAATCATGAAGTGGAACGACATTTATTGGATATTTCAAACTTTTTTAACAAATCAAAAACTGAAAAATTGGGCATGGGATGTTTTGCAGTGGAAGGGACTGAGAGACTAGTCAGGATCGAGGGAAAGATAAAGAGAGCAAAGTACAGAGAGAATCTTGATGAAAACCTGCTCCACAGTGCTCAGGACCTCAGACTAGGGTGAAGGTTCACCTTCCAACAGGAAGGGCTCATAAGCAAGCATTTACACCAGTTGTATTCAGTGCATGTGACAAATAACATTTTGACATCACAAGTAGGAGGGTGGGTCTTTCCTCTTTTGTTCACTACTGCTCCTCTGTTGTTCCTCAAGGAAGGGGGAGGCTGATGAGATCAAAATCAGAGTGTGGTACGCTCAGCTGAACACACCATTGGGTGCACACTGCCTGCCCTCCAGGACACCTACAACACCAGGTGTCGCAGGAAGGCCAAGAAGATAATCAGGGACCTCAGGCACCAAAGCCACAGCCTGTTCTCCCTGCTTCAGTCACTCAGACACGGGCAGTACAGAAGCATCATGGCTAAAACTAAGACTGGCCAATAGCTTCTACCCCCAGACCATCAGGGTGCTGAATAGCCACCACTAGTCAGCTACCTGCTCCCCCTGTCCCTCACATGTCCGCCCGGACTTCTTTCCCCTCTCAACGGACAATTACCCTGCCCATACCCCAACTGACATGTATATTTATCATTATCACAGTTGTAAATATGTATATATTATTATTATGATTGAGTTTTTATTGTTTTATTCACACCAGCAATGTTGGAGCTCAGAGCTGAAGTATTTCACAGTGCACTGCAACTACATCTGCGACCCTGTGTATGCGACTAAATACAAATCTAATCAGACCACCTCCATGAATACCGTACTCCTTGAAGTTGCAGTTGTGTCTAAAAAAACACTATTTTGCTCAAAACATATTTGTTTACCCTTTAGTGTGTGTACTTTACTGTATTTATAGACTACCGGTCAAAAGTTGTAAATATTTTATTGAAATGTAAGCAGTGAATAACCTGCTTAAATTAAGTCCAGGTGTCACGGTCGTCCTCCTCATCTGAAGAGGAGAGGCGAGATGGATCGGAAGACCAAAATGCGGCGTGGTAAGTGTCCATGGTCAATCTTTAATAAAGAAAGTAGTGAACACTGAAAACTATACAAAACCAGTAAACAAAATAACAACCGTGAAGCTAATCATATGGACTGTGCTGAAACAAGCCAATAACATAGACAATCACCCACAAACAAACAGTGCAACCCAGGCTACCTAAGTATGATTCTCAGAGACAACCAATGACACCTGCCTCTGATTGAGAACCATACTAGGCCGAAACATAGAAATACCCCAAAACATAGAAAAACCAACATAGACTGCCCACCCAACTCACGCCCTGACCATAATAAATAAATACAAAACAAAGGAAATAAAGGTCAGAACGTGACAGTACCCCCCCCCCCCAAAGGTGCGGACTCCGGCCGCAAAACCTTGACCTATAGGGGAGGGTCTGGGTGGGCGTCTGTCCGCGGTGGCGGCTCTGGCGCGGGACGCGGACCCCACTTCACCATTGTCTTAGTCCGCCTCCGTGGCTTTCTCACCATGACCACCCCTCTCAATGACCCCACTGGACAGAGGGGCTGCTCGGGACAGAGGGGCTGCTCGGGACAGAGGGGCTGCTCGGGACAGAGGGGCAGCTGCTCGGGACAGAGGGGCAGCTGCTCGGGACAGAGGGGCAGCTGCTCTGGGCAGAGGGGCTCCGGCAGCGGCGCCGGACAGGCGGGAGGCTCCGGCAGAGGCGCCGGACAGGCGGGAGACTCCGGCAGAGGCGCCGGACAGGCGGGAGACTCCGGCAGAGGCGCCGGACAGGCGGGAGACTCCGGCAGAGGCGCCGGACAGGCGGGAGACTCCGGCAGAGGCGCCGGACAGGCGGGAGACTCCGGCAGAGGCGCCGGACAGGCGGGAGACTCCGGCAGAGGCGCCGGACAGGCGGGAGACTCCGGCAGCAGCGCCGGACAGACAGGACCACCTGCAGGGAGGAGACAGAGAGACAGCCTGGTGCGTGGGGCTGCCACAGGAACCACCAGGCTGGGGAGACCTTCAGGAGGCTTGGGGTTAAGAGGAGGCACCTGAAAGACCGGGCTGTGGGGGAGCACTGGAGCTCTGGTGCGCAACCTTGGCACCACTTCCCCAGGCTGGACAACCACTCTAGCCCGGACCCTCCAGAGTGCAGGCACAGGTTGAACCGGGCTGTGGGTAAGCACGGGAGATCCAGTGCTTACTACACGCACCTCTCCCTTCGGCTCCATTCCCACATTCGCCCGGCACGAGCGGAGCGCGGGCAGAGGATGCACTGCACCCTCCCAGCGCCCCGGAGACACAGCACGCAGAGCCGGCGCAGGATACCCTGGACCAAAACTGCGTACCGGCGACCAGACCCGCTGAGCAGGCACCATACGCCCTGGCTCGATGCCCGCACTCGCATGACACTCTCGGGGGGCTGTCCTATAGCGCACCGGGCTATGGACACGTACTGGCGACACCGTGCGCTTAACCGCATAACACGGTGCCTGCCCAGTATCCCGCTGCTTATAATAAGCACGAGGAGTGAGCGCAGGTCTGCTACCTGGCTTAGCTCCACCCCTTGTGTGCCCCCCCCAAAAAATTTTTTGGGGCTGTCTCTCGTACCTGTCGCACTGCCGTGCTGCCTCCTCATATCGCCGCCGCTCAGCTTTCGCTGCCTCCAGCTCTGCTTTGGGGCGGCGATATTCCCCAGCCTGTGCCCAGGGTCCCTCTCCGTTCAGTATCTCCTCCCATGTCCAGGAGTCCTGTGATACCGGCCGCTGTTGTTGCTGCTGCTGCTGCTGCTGTCGTCGCTGTTTTCTACCACGCCGCTTGGTCCTTGGTTGGTGGGTGATTCTGTCACGGTCGTCCTCTGTCTGATTGAGAACCATACTAGGCCGAAAACATAGAAATGCCCCAAAACATAGAAAAACCAACATAGACTGCCCACCCAACTCACGCCCTGACCATACTAAATAAATACAAAACAAAGGAAATAAAGGTCAGAACGTGACACCAGGGAATAATCTGAAATGGAACAAAGGTAAGCAGTAAACTGGTTTAAAAAAAAGTTTAGGTTACCAAAAACTGAAAAATAATGTATACTTCAGAGTTTAAAAAAAGCCCTTTTCAGGGAACATGTAATGGGTTAACAACTTACAGCTGTTCTGCAGCAATGGAAGTAAATTAAGCCTTGAAAATTGATGCTAACAATTCCTACAGGTGTCCCAACTTTTGTTGATTACTTACAAAACCTCTGCAATTAACAAAGGTACAGACCATTATAACCCTTAAAAGTGTAGGTCTTTCCTTTAGAGAAATTGCAAAGAAAGCCAAGGTGTCAGTGAGTACAGTTTCCTACACCATCAAAAGGCACTTGGAAACTGGAGGAAACTCTGACAGGAAGAGGTCTGGCAGATCCAAAGCCACAAAAGAATCAGAAGACAGGTTTCTGAGAGTTAACAGCTTGCGTGATAGGCGGCTCATAGGACAACAGCTTCAAGCACAGCATAACACTGGTCGAAGTAAGCAAGTCTCAGTTTCAACTGTGAGGGGAAGACTTCGAGTTGCAGGTTTGACAGGTCGAGTGGCAGTAAGAAAGCCATTGCTAAGATGGCAAAATAAGAAAAAGAGGCTTGTCTGGGCCACGAAGCATCACCAGTGGACTACTGAAGACTGGAAGAAGGTCTTATGGACCGATGAATCAAAATTTGAAATCTTCGGTTTATCACGCAGGGTTTTTGTACGCCTTGAATAGGCAAAAGAATGGTTCCTCAGTGTGTGACACCAACTGTCAAACATGGAGGAGGAAGCGTGATGGTCTGGGGCTCTTTTGCTGGATCCATAGTCGGCTACTTGCACAGAGTGAGTGGCACCTGGAACCAAAACGGCTACCACAGCATTTAGGCAGCGGCTTGCAATACCCTCTGGTGTACGACTAGTTGGTCAGGAGTTCATCCTACAGCAAGATAATGACCCAGAACATACCTCCAGGCTATGGGGTTCACTCTACAGCAAGATAATGAACCAAAACATACCTCCAGGATATGTCAGAACTACCTTAGAAAAAAATTACGAGACTTCAAATCATGGAATGGCCAGACTTAAATCCCATCAAGCTGGTTTGGGATGAACTGGGCAGAAGGTTGAAAGCAAAAGCAACCTACAAGTGCAACACATTTGTGGCGAACTTCTGCAACAGTGTTGGGAAGAACCTTTCAAACAATATTTGATTTCCATTGTAGAAAGAATGCCACGGGTGTGTTTGGATGGTTTGTCTGCAAAACGTGGCTACTTTGATGAGTCAAAAATGTAGATTACATTTTTCTAAACAAAACGATTATTTATTTTTGGTCTCCCATTGTTTATTTGATCTATGCTCTATGAGTACATTAAGACATTAAACTGTGTGAATTTCAATAAAAACAGGAAAAATTGAGGTGTTCTAAAACAAGTGTACTTGGGATGTCCCTTTTCAACAGTAAAAGTAAAAAAAGAACTGGGCTGGGTATACCTGGTAATACCACTGCAGCCACAAGCAGAGTCCACAGATGAGCAGCATAGTATTTTTTAACATTCATTACGCAATATTTTACAATAGCAGCTTAGTGAATGTGTGGCCTATTATTGATGGGAAATCTTCAGACACTAATTTCATAATACATCCATTTAAATATGCAAATATAATTAAGAGTCCTTGATAAATTGCTTCCGCATTAAGACATGACAGATGGATGGATTTGTTTTGAAATGCCTAACAATAACATCATAATAAAAGCGTTAACCAGCTATGTCACCCACCCACTTCCCTTGTGCCATACATCACAACAAACAAATAACCCTCATTACCATTCATTCTAAAAGGTTCCTCTTTGAAGTGTGCTTTATTCTTTTGATGATGTTGTGTCAGGATTTTTCCTTATGTGGACCTTTAAGAGGTGTGTGTGTTTGCATATATGTGTGTGGAGATCAGTGTTGATTAAGTGTCTGGAGCCCGAGGGGGATAATGGGAGATTCTAATTAATGAGCCAGAGCATATCTCAGAGTCACAGGGTCCTATCTGCACAGAGCAACTATTCTCGCACACACACGTATACACACGTATACACACGTATACACACACACACACACACACACACACACACACACACACACACACACACACACACACACACACACACACACACACACATACGCACACACATACCTCCAAGCCTCTCAGTGGGGTTCTTTCTCAGTCCAGTAGCCATCCCTGATAAGTTTCCTCTAATAGGGATGGATGAGGGTTAGCACGTTGACCACCCAACATGCTCCCAGACAATGCGGGAGAGATGGCCTCCCAAAATATTTCAAAATCCTTTCTCTTTGTTGGGTACCCTCCCCAAAGAGCAGAGAGGACCAGTATGGTGGCAGTATGAATCTAACCCATAACACCAACAAATGCTAAGTAGGGTGAGGGAGGGGTTAGGGTTAGGGGACTCTCAGATTCCATATTGCTGGTCAGGCAGGCAGCTGTCTTATACATATTCCCAGGCAGCTAGAACAAACAGCCCCTGCTCTAGACTAAAGCTTCCATGCGCTCCGTCCCAGGTTACAGAATCACAGGGACTTAGTGATTCCGTTTCAACATGACAGCGCACTCTAAAGCCCACAGTCAATCTTTAAGTACACTACATGCATACAGATGTGGACACCCCTTCAAATTAGTGGATTTGGCTATTTCAGCCAAAACCATTGCTGACAGGTGTATAAAATCGAGCACACAGCCATGCAATCTCCATAGACAAACATTGGCAGTAGAATGGCCCGTACTGAAGAGCTCAGTGACTTTCAATGTGGCACCGTCATAGGACGCCACCTTTCCAACAAGTCAGTTTGTCAAATGTTTGCCCTGCTAGAGCTTCCCTGGTCAACTGTAAGTGCTGTTACTGTAAAGTGGAAACATCTACTAGTAACAACGGCTCAGCCACGTAATGGTAGGCCACACAAGCTCACAGAATGGGACCGCTGAGTGCTGAAGCGAGTTGCACGTAAGAAAATACTGTTCATTGGTAGCTTCATGAATTGGGTTTCCATGGTCAGCAGCCGTACACAGGCCTAAGATCACCATTCACAATGCCTAGCATCAGCTGGAGTGGTGTAAAGCTCACCGCCATTGGACTCTGGAGCAGTGGAAATGCATTCTCTGGAGTGATAAATCAAGCATCACAATCTGGCAGTCCAACGGACAAATCTGGGTTTGGCGGATGCCAGGAGAACACTACCTGCCCAAATGCATAGTGCCAACTGTAAAGTTTGGTGGAGGAGGAATAATGGTCTGGGGCCGTTTTTCTTGGTTTGGGCTAGGCCCCTTAGTTCCAGTGAAGGGAAATCTTAACGCTACAGCATACAATGACATTCTATATGATTCTGTGCTTCCAACATTGTGGCAACAGTTTGGGGAAGGCACTTTCCTGTTTCAGCATGACAATGCCCCTGTGCACAAAGTGAAGTCCATACAGAAATGGTTTGTCGAGGTCGGTGTGGAAGAACTTGACTAGCATGCACATAGCCCTGACCTCAACCCCATCGAACACCTTTGGAATTAATTGGAACGCTGACTGCGAGCCAAGCCTAATCGCCTAACATCAATGACCGACCTCACTAATGCTCTTGTGGCGGAAATAGAAGCAAGTCCCTGCAGCAATGTTCCAACATCTAGTGGAAAGCCTTCCCAGAAGAGTGGAGGCTGTTATCGCAGCAAATGAGGGACCAACTCCATATTAATGACCATGATTTTGGAATAAGATGTTAGACGAGCAGGTGTCCGCATACTTTGTAGTGTATGTAGTCTATGTGACAAACAAGCCAGTCTCATAGCTCGTTACCAGGCTGCCTCATTCCCTCAGATGCCTGGTTTGCGAACTATGAGAGCTGGATAGACCACTAGATCAATGGAATCTAACCAGCCAAATTAAAGTGTACATTAATATTAAGCCTGGTGTCAATGGCCTTACAAACCTTCTGTGTCATAGGCTCTAGGTGTTGTCAGTGGCATATACTGTACGTGTGTTCCTGATCCACTCATGTTAACACAGGCTGATCAGAACCGCAGAACTAGAATGAATTATTATATTTCTATGATCAGAACATCACCAACCCTGCTAACAGCACAACCCCAGATCTTTTAAACCCAAGAGGGCTCATTCTAAACAGCCTATGGGATATTAAACGTGGAAATATCTCCTTCTCACAAGAGATAATCCAGTGTGCAATCTGTCTCACTTCAGTGTCTTTAACTCATCGTGCTAAAGACATGTGATCTTATTCTATCCTCTCACCCAAATCCTTCTTTTCCACCCAATTACTGTAATGAAGAAAGACTAGTTTATCCACCCAAGTGGCTGCACTCCAGAGTTATGCAAAGACGCCATGCAAAAAGAGGGACATTTTCTTCAGAGCTGTGTTCAATAATTCAGTGAACTTGGACATGGATGAAACGTGCTCTGGCATGTTGTTTAAATAAAGGCAGCAGTTTAAGAGGCGTCTGCGGCAGGATCAATTATAACTGATAACATCTGTAAATCTGTGTACGCGTCCAATAAACTTGATATCAAGTTCGATTTGATATCAGCACTGTCGCACACAGTGACACAAAAGGAGAGAGATCCTGTGAGGTCCTGCACAGACTCAACGCAGTCCACAGACATGGAACAGAGAGAAAGAGAGAGAGAGTGTGTGTGTCTGTGTGTTTCTTTATGTCTACTCTTGACAAACTGTGTGTCTGAGCACACATACACACGCATGGCTGTGGTCAGACCCACCCTTCTTAGTCCCTCAGTTTGGAAACCCCAAAGCAAACTCATCCCTCTCCTTTTCAATTACCTTTCATCCCTCCATCGTCGCCGCACCAAATCTAAAGTCCCAGTTTTCAGCTTCTGTCTCATGTCAAATGTATCCATGTGCTGCCACTGCAGACACAGACAGTGTTCTCTGTACTTAGACACACACACACACACACACACACGCACCCATACACACGTAACCACAAACACTGAGATTGAGAGAAAAAGAGAGAAAGAGAGAGGGCGAGAAAGAGAGAGAGAGACAGGCTGCCTTAGGCAGACCTGGCTCTTAAGAGAAGACAGGCTATGTGCACACTGCCCACAAAATGAGGTGGAAACCGAGTTGCACTTCCTAACCTGCCAAATTTATGACCATATTAGAGACACATATTTCCCTCAGATTACACAAATCCACAAAGAATTCGAAAACAAACCCAATGTTAATAAACTTCTAGGCCTCCCAAGTGGCGCAGTGGTCTAAGGCACTGCATCGCAGTGCTAGCTGTTCCACTAGGGGTTTGAGTCCAGGCTCTGTCGCACCCGTCCGGCGCACAATTGGGCCAGCAACGTCTGGGTTAGGGGAGGGTTTGGACGGCAGGAATGTCCTTGTCCCATCGCGCACTAGCGACTCCTGTGGCGGACCGGGCGCAGTGCACGCTAACGTGGTCGTTACAGTGTTTCCTCCGATACATTGGTGCGGCTGGCTTCCGGGTTAAGAAGGCATTGTGTCAAAAAGCAGTGCGGCTTGGTTAGGTTGTGGTTCGGAGGACGCAAGGCTCTCGACCTTCGATTCTCCCGAGTCCGTACGGGAGTTCCAGCGAGGAAACGAGACTGTAACTACCAATTGGATACCATGAATTTGGGGAGAAAAAGGGGTAAAAAAGTAAAGTAAATAAAAGATTGATAAACTCCCATATCTACTGGGTGAAATACCACAGTCCGCCATCACAGCAGCGATATTTGTGACCTGTTGCCACAAGAAAAGGGCAACCAGTGAAGAGCAAACACCTTTTGTACTTCAACCATTTGCACATCGTTACAACACTGTATATATACATAATATGACATTTGAAATGTCTTGATTTTTTTTTTACTTCTTTGAGTGTAATGTTTACTGTACATTTTTATTGTTTATTTCACTTTAGTTTAATATCTACTTCACTTGCTTTGGCAATGTTAACATGTGTTTCCCATGCCAATAAAGCACCTTGAATTGAATTGAATTGAAATGAAAGATTAAAGCCAAAATACTGTATCTAATAAGCGATCATCAAAACTGAGTACTGCAGTTGATGGAGACTACAATGGAAATTAGATGAAATCAAATGTGCAAAAGTTCTCTGACTTAATGTGCTAATGAAATACAAATAGAAACGCAAGCTGCAGCACAATAGCAAACTACTAACAAAATGTTCCTTTGGATTTTAAGATCTCCTCTCCTCAAATTTAAAATGTATTTCCTCCCCAATGCAATGAGGCTCTAAATACTTTAATACTCCAGCCTTATTATGGCAATTACTGCTCTTTCTCCACTTACTAATATCTGCTTGAGAGGCACCTCAATGTGCATTAACCCTCTTAACAGGAGAGGGAGGAGTAGCACACAAAAACTATTCATAGGAATATAGAATTATAGACACATCTCTATGTAACTGAGGAGAAGTAAAAATAAAACACCAAACATTAGTGATTCACAGACTGGTGTGAGTGATATCACAGGGAGATAATTCACATGTTTTTCCCCACATACTCAAACACCCCAGGCCCTGCTCTATCTCAGCTCTGACTAGCAAGCTCTACCTCTGGATCTACCTGTGCTGTACCTCGACCTCTGGTTCTGCCTGTACCGTACCTCTCCCCCTACCTCTACCTTTACACCTACCTCTACCACAACCTCCCCCTCTATCCCTAACACAACCTCCACCTCCACCCCTACCTCTACCACAACCTCCACCTCTATCCCCACAACTACCACGACCTCCACCCGTACCTCTATAACAACCTCAACCTCTATCCCTAACACAACCTCCACCTCCACCCCTACCTCTACCACAACCTCCACCTCTATCCCTACCACTACCACGATCTCCACCCCTACCTCTATAACAACCTCCAACTCTATCCCCAACACAACCTCCACCTCCACCCCTACCTCTACCACAACCTCCACCTCTATCCCTAACACTACCACGACCTCCACCCCTACCTCGGCCAACATCTCCACCTCTATCCCTACCTCTACCACAACCTCCACCTCTATCCCTACCTCTACCACGACCTCCACCCCTACCTCTACAACAACCTCCACCTCTATCCCTAACACAACCTCCACCTCCACCCCTACCTCTATAACAACCTCCACCTCTATCCCTACAACAGCCTCTACCCCTACCTCTACACCTACATCTACTTCTACCACGACCTCCACCCCTACCTCTATAACAACCTCCACCTCTATCCCTAACACAACCTCCACCTCTATCCCTACCACTACCACGACCTCCACCCCTACCTCTACACCTACATCTACTTCTACCACAACCTCTATCACTACCTCTAAACCTACCTCTACTCCACCTCTATGCCTATCTCTACCATAACCTCCACCTTTATCCCTACCTTTACCATAACCCCACATCTACACCTACCTCTACCACAACCTCCACCTCTACCACAACCTCCACGTCTACCACAGCCTCCACCTCTCCCACAACATTCATCTTTACCTCCACCCCTACCTCTACCACAACCTCTACCTCTACCACAACACCAACCTCAACCACAACCTATACATCTACCACAAACTCCACCACTACCCCACCTCTACCACTACCTCCACCTCTACCCCTACCTCTACCACTACATCCACCACTACCACAACCTTCATCTCTACCTGTACCACAACCTCTACCTCTACCACAACCTTCACCTCTACCACAACCACCACCTCTATCCTTACCTCTACCACAACCTCCACCTCTATCCCTACCTCTACCTCTATCCCTACCTCGACCACAACCTCTACCACAACCTCCAACTCTATCCCTACCTCTACCACAACCTCTACCTCTATCCCTACCTCTACCACAACCTCCACCTCTACCACAACCTTCACCTATACCACAACCTCCACCTCTACCCTTACCTCTACCACAACCTCCACCAAATTGAATGCTGAAGCGCATTCTGAATGAGTGACAGCTCAGCTCTTTGCTATGAGACTCGAAATTGAGCTCAGGTGCATCAAGTTTCCATTGATCATCCTTGAGATGTTCCTACATCTTGTTGGAGTCCACCTGTGGTAAATTCAAATAACTAGATTTGGAAAGGCACACACACCTGTCAATATAAGGTCCCATAGTTGACAGTGCATGTCAGAGCAAAAACCAAGCCATGAGGTCAAAGGAATTGTCCGTAGAGAGCCGAGGCAGGATTCTGTGGAGGCACAGATCTGGGGAAGGGTAGCAAAACACTTCTGCAGCATTGAAGGTCCCCATGAACACAGTGGCCCCCATCATTCTTAAATGGAAGAAGTTTGGAACCAACAAGACTTCCTAGAGCTGGCCGCCCAGTCAAACTGAGCAATCGGGGGAGAAGGGCCTTGGTCAGGGAGGTCACCAAGAACCTGATGGTCATTCTGACAGAGTTACTCTGTGGAAATGGTAGAACCTTCCAGAAGAACAACCATTTCTGCAGTACTCCACCAATCAGACCTTTATGGTAGAGAGTCACTCCTCAGTAAAAGGCACATGACAGCCCGCTTTGAGTTTGCCAAAAGGCACCTAAAGACTCTTAGACCATGAGAAACAATACACTCTGTTCTGATGAAACCAAGATTTAACTCTTTGGCCTGAATGCCAAGCGTCACATATGGAGGAAACCTGACACCATCCCTAAGGTGAAGCATTGTGATGGCAGCAACATGCTGTGGGGATGTTTCTCAGCGGCAGGGACTGGGAGACTAGTCAGGATCGAGGGAAAGATGAACGGAGAAAGTGCAGAGATCCTTGATGAAAACCTGCTCCAGAGTGCTCAGGACCTCAGATTGGGGCTAAGGGTCACCTTCCAACAGGACAACGGCCCTAAGCACACAGCCAAGACAACACAGGAGTGGCATCGGGACAAGTCTCTGAATGTCCTTGAGTGGCCCAGCCAGAACCCGGACTTGAACCCGATCGAACAGCTCTGGAGAGACCTGAAAATAGCTGTGCAGCAACGCTCCCCATCCAACCTGACAGAGCTTGAGGGAATCTGCAGAGAAGAAACTCCCCAAATACAGGTGTGCCAAGCTTGTAGTGTCATACCCAAGAAGACTCAAGGCTGTAATCACTGCCAAAGGTGCTTCAACAAAGTACTGAGTAAAGGAGTAACTGAGTAACTTTTTCCACATTTTGTTACGTTACAGCCTTATTCTAAAATTGATTAAATCATTTCCCCCCCTCATAATGCTTATGTGAATATAATATTTCAGTTGTTTTTTTTATAAATTAGCAACATTTTCTAAAAACATGTTTTTGCTTTGTCATTGTGGGGTATTGTGTGTAGATTATGAGGGGGGGAAATGATTTCATCAATTTTAGAATAAGGCTGTAACGTAACAAAATGTGGAAAAAGTCAATGGGACTGAATACTTTCCGAAGGCACTGTGCCCTCCGTAATTATTGGGACAGGGATTCATTTTTTAGCAATTTGTCGATACCGATACCAATTATTGGAGGACCAAAAAAAGTTAATACCGATTAATCGGCCAATTTTTATATATATATTTGTAATAATGACAATTGCAACAATACTGAATGAACAATGAACACTTATAATACATACATAAAATAAATGTAGCCTCAAATAAATAATGAAACACGTTCAATTCGGTTTAAATAATGCAAAAACACAGTGTAGGAGAAAAAAGTAAAAGTGCAATATGTGCCATGTAAAAAAGGTAACGTTTAGGTTTCTTGCTCAGTACATGAGAACATATGAAAGCTGGTGGTTCCTTTTAAAATTAATCTTTAATATTCACAGTTAAGAAGTTTTAGGTTGTAGTTATTATAGAAATATTTCTCTCTATACCATTTGTATTTCATAGACCTTTGACCATTGGATGTTCTTATAGGCACTATAGTATTGCCAGCCTAATCTCGGGACTTGATAAACAGCGCTGTGCTTCAAGCATTGCAAAAAGCTGCCGGCAAACAGAGGAAAGTGCGGTTTGAATGAATGCTTACGAGCCTGCTGCTGCCTACCACCACTCAGTCAGACTGCTCTATCAAATATCAAATCATAGATTTAATTATAATATAATATAATAAACACACAGAAATATGAGCCTTAGGCCATTAATATGGTCAAATCCGGAAACAATCGTTTCGAAAAAACAAAACGTTTATTCTTTCAGTGAAACCGGAACCGTTCCGTATTTTATCGAACGGGTGGCAACCCTAAGTCTAAATATTGTTGTTACATTGCACAACCTTCAATGTTATTTCATAATTATGTAAAATTCTGGCAAAATAATTACGGTCTTTGTTAGGAAGAAATGGTCTTCACACTGTTCGCAACGAGCCAGGTGGCACAAACTGCTGCATATACCCTGACTCTGATTATATGCAACGCAGTACAATTAATCGGCCATTCCTATTAATCAGTCGACCTCTAAGTGAGACCATACAGTTCCTCCTCATTGCATCTTCACATGTTCCTGCTGTCTTGGGATTTTCCTGGCTCCAAAAACACAACCCTGTTATTGACTGGACTACAAGCTCCATCCTGGGTTAGAGCCCGTTTTGCCAACCTCCGCGGCTTAAAGCAGCACAGCCGTCCCCGAGACGTCCTCCTCAGGGCATTAGCAAGGCCTTGGATATCTCTGCCATTCCCACTGAGTACCATGACCTCCTGGAATGTTCAGTAAGACACGTGCTACTTTTCTTCCCCCGTCCTTATGATTGTACCATTGATCTCCTTCCAGGCACCACACCACCTCGTGGTCGGCTATGTTCTCTATCCGGGCTGGAGACCAAGGCCATGGAGGAATACATAGAGGAGTCTCTAGCTACTGGGGCCGTCCGTCCGTCTGCATCTCCTGCTGGCGCAGGGATTTTATTTGTGGAGAAGAAGGACATTGACTGCCGGGGTCTGAATGCTTATTACGATCAGGAATCGTTACCCCCTACCACTCCTCTCCCTGGCTTTTGAACTTCTCCAGGGGGCTACCATCTTTTCCAAGCTGGACCTTCGGAATGCCTATCACCTGGTTTGGATTCGCGAAGGAGATGAGTGAATGACAGCATTTAACACAGCCAGCGGACATTATGAGTACCAGGTCATGCCATTTGGACTCACCAACGCCCCGCTCCTGCTGTCTTCCAGGCTCTGGTAAACAATGTGCTCCGGGACATGCTAAACCGTTTTGTATTTGCCTAACTTGACGACATCCTGTTTTTTTGTCGCCTACCTTGATGACAAGTTCTTCATGTCAGACTGGTCCTTCAGCGCCTCCTGGAGAACCAATTGTACGTGAAAGCCGAGAAGTGTGAGTTTCACCGCTCTACAATCTCCTTTCTGGGATATGTCATCACTGATGGAAATATCCAAACGGATCCTGAAAAAGTGAAAGCAGTGGTAGATTGGCATCAACCTACGTCGAGGGTACAGTTACAACGTTTCCTGGGTTTCGCTAACTTCTACCTCCATTTCATTCGGGGCTATAGCACCCTGGTGGTCCCCCTCTCTGCACTCAACTCTTCCAAAATACCGTTCCCATGGTTTCAAGCTGTCGACAGAGCCTTTGTGGACCTGAAACATCGGTTCACCAAACCACCCATCCTCGTCCATCCGGACCCATCCCATCAATTTGTGGTACAGGTTGCTGCTTCTGATGTTGGAGTGGGGGCCATCCTGTCCCGGCGATCTTCCCAGCACCAAAGGTTTCATCTCTGTTCCTTCCTGTTCCATCGTCTCAATCCTGCAGAGAGGAACTATGACGTAGGCAACCGAGAACTACTGGCGGTCAAGATGGCATTGGAGGAGTGGAGGCACTGGCTGGTTCAGTTCTTTGGGGTATTGAAACCCTGGTTGGCAAGGCATAACATTCATAGCCTGGACCTGAAGGGGTTTGTCCCTAACTCAGTCCATATCTTTCTGGACTTTGTCACTGGGCTTCACCCTTCTGATGGCAACACCGTCATTCTGACAGTGCTGGATCGGTTCTCAAAGGCTGCTCATTTTATCCCTCTGCCAGGGAAATGGCCCAGCTCATTGTGAAGTACGTCTTCCGGAACCATGTACTCCCAGTGGATATGGTTTCCGACCGGGGTCCTCAGTTCTCATCTCAGTACTGGAAGGCATTCTGCAACCTTTTTGGGGCGTCAGCCAGCCTATCCTCCGGATTCCATCCCCAATCTAACGGCCAGTCGGAGCGAGCTAACCAGGACCTGGAGACCCCCCTAAGATTCCTGGTCTCAACCAACCCCACCACCTGGAGCCGACAACTGGTCTGGGTGGAGTATGCCGGGAACACCTTTCCCTGTTCAGCCACGGGACTCTCCCCTTTTAAGTGCTCCATGGGGTATCAGCCTCCACCCTTCCCAGAACAAGAACCGGAGATCACCATACCCTCGGCCCAGATGTTCGTCCGCCACTGTCGACGTACCTGGAGAAGAGCTTGGGTAGTACTTCTCAAGACCAACTGCAGGTATCGTCAACAAGCAGACCACTGCCGGACTCCAGCTCCCCACTACCGTATTGCGCAGAGGGTATGGCTGTCCACACGGGACCTGCCCCTTTGGGTAGTCCTGCAAACTGACCCTGTTTCTTGGTCCTTTTTCAATCTCGAGTCTTTAGTTCTACTGCTGTCAGTCTTTTGTTACCCCATTCCCTCCATATTCACCCTACCTTCCATGTGTCTAGGATTAAGCCCGTGTCTCAGTTCTTTGTCTTCTGTCTCCAGGCCCACCCACCCCCCTCCCGTGTCATTGATGGCCATCCAGCATTCACGGTAAAACACCTCCTGGGTGTTCGACCACGGGGCAGGGGTTTCCAGTACCTGGTTGACGGGGAGGGTTACGGCCTGTAGGAGAGGTGCTGGGTACCCTCTAGAGACATCCTGGATCCAGCCCTCATCACTGACTTCCACCACCGACACCCCGGTCAATCAAGTATGCGCCCAGGTAGGACACCAGGTGGCGCCCCTAGAGGGGGGGGGCTACTGACACACCCTAATCTGTTTCACCTGTCCTTGTGATTGTCTCCACCCCCTCCAGGTGTCGCTCATTATCCCCGGTGTATATATCCCTGTTTCCTGTCTCTCTGTGCCAGTTTGTCTTGTTTTCCAAGTCAACCAGCGTTTTTCCTTGCTCCTTTTTTTCCCAGCCTCTTTTAGTTCTAGTCCTCCTGGTTTCAACCCTTGCCTGTCCTGACTCCGAACCCGCCTACCTGATCACTCTGCCTGTTCTGTCGTCAAGCCTGCCTATCCCCTTGTACTGTTTGGACGCAGATCTGAACCCCTGCCTGGCCTGACATCGAGAATGCCCTTTGTCTGGTACTGTTTTGGACTCGGTTTATGAACTCTCGCCTGTCCCCGACCTAGCATTTGCCTACCCCTTGGATGAATAAATATCGGAGCTCAACCATCTGCTTCCTGTGTCTGCATTTGGGTCTCGCCTTGCTTCCTTATGAGTGAGTGCTATGGGTCAGTAGTCGTTTAGGCAGGTTACCTTGGTGTCTTGGGCGCAGCGACTATGGTGGTCTGCTTAAAACATGTTGGTATTACAGACTCGGACAGGGAGAGGTTGAAATTGTCAGTGAAGACGTTTGCCAGTTGGTCAGCGCATGCTCGCAGTACACGTCCTGGTAATCCGTCTGGCCCTGAGGCCTTGTGAATGTTGACCTGTTTAAAGGTCTTACTCACATCGGCTGCGGAGAGCGTGATCACAGTTTTCCGGAACAGCTGGTGCTCTCATGCATGTTACAGTGTTACTTGCCTCGAAGCGAGCATATAAATAATTTAGCTCATCTGATAGCCTCGTCTGGTAGGCTCGTGTCACTGGGCAGCTCTTGGCTGTGCTTCCCTTTGTAGTCTGTAATGGTTTGCAAGCCCTGCCACATCCAACAAGCGTCAGAGCCAGTGTAGTATGAATCTCTCAATGTAAATCAGTTTATTCTCCAGAAATGTATGTTTACTGTGTTTATATTGTATATTCTGTAGCCTAAATTTACTTTTGTCTGCATTCTGTTTGTATATTGTATATTTCTTCTCACTAAGGCAAATTCTGTGTCTATGTAAAATAGTTGTGGGTAGAATTAGAGGTGGGAGTAAAGGCAGAAGTGGGGATAGAGGTAGAGGTACTTGGCAAATAAAGTGATTCTGATCTCTGCCTCTAACTCTACCTATACCTACCTCTACCCCCACCTCTACAGTACCTCTACCCCCAGCTCTAACCCCACCTCTACCTCTAACCCAACCTCTACCACCACCTCTACATCAACCTCTACCTCTAGCCCACATTTACCTATATCCCCCACCTTTACCCCCACACATCTACCTCCACCTCTAGCTTTACTCCTACCTCTACCTCCACCACTACCGCCACCTTTACCTCTATCCCCCACCTCTACTTCTACCCCCACCTCTACCCTAACCTCTGCCTCTGCCTCCACCCCCACCTCTACCTCTATCTCTACCCCATCCTCTACCTCTAATCCCTCCTCTACCTCTAACCCCACCTGTACCTCTATCCCCACCTTTACCTCTACCGCCACCTCTACCCCCACATCTACTTCTCCTTCTACCTCTGGTTGTGATTCTTCTTCTGCAGGGAATAGTGCAGCCCCATCCCTAAATCACACTGACTGCAGATCAAAGGAGTTAAAGCAAGATTAGGATTAATCAGCCTCAGTAGAACAGGTTTAATCCCTTGAATTAGGCATGTTCTGGTGGGGCCCAGGCTCTGGCTGCAGTTTCTCCTCTCTTTCATCTCAACACCTTGTTTGAGTTTTCAAACAGAGGTGGCTCAGTAAGCTGAGAACCATTCCAGAGCACTGTCCTCACCCTACAGGCATGATGGGTCCTCTCTCAAACTAAACACCGTGATGACAAGTGCATGTCTTATTGGCACCACAAGCCATGCCTGCTCAATGTACATGCCAATGTTTTCCTGAGCAGTTAGGCAACTGCACTCCTCATGTTCTACAGAGCAGGGTATGTGCTGTTTGATTTGTGCTCTTTATTAAAGGCCTGTTTACAGTGTTTTCTCTGGCAGGGTGCAGTGCATAGGATGCTTATTACGTAGAGGCACGCTAACTCATAAAACAGGCAAGAGAAAACGAAGAGGGTTTGGCACTACTCCAACGAAAGATAGGAGCATTATAGTCCTCTCCTCTCAGCTCATCAATACACACAAACTGATGTGCTCCCATGCTGTTGAGCTTGGTCTCCACAGCCTTCACCACAGCCTGGCCTTTTCTCATCCTATTATTCTCATGCCACGCCTCAGACCAGACCAGCCCTGCTCTCCCTCCCTCCCTCCCTCCCTCCAGCACGACATAAACCATGATTCATGTGGTGTGAGAGAACTGTGGCAAAAACACGAAATAACAACACCTGTGATGGAAAGTAAGGCAAAACCTCTCACGGCTACTGTACAACCTTATAGGAAGAGATTATACTGCCTTTACCTGATTCTGTATGAATTTAGGACCTTCTCATTGACCTTTATACTTCTGCCCTTTTCATTCGCCCATCTTGCCTTGTTAAATAAAGGTTAAATAAAAATATATATTTTACCCCTTCTACCTCGCGAGAGAGTTTTCATCTGTTATCGTGACTGCTGTATATACTCCACCTCAGGAAAATAAAAACAACAAACTGGCACTAAACAAGCAGGAATACATGCACCCGGAGGCTGCTTTCCTTGTTGCCGGTGATTTCAATTCCACGTCATTAAGACTCATGATGCCCAATTTCCATCAGCACGTCTCCTTCGCCACTAGGGGCGATAAAGTCCTACACCACTGTTACGCTACCCAAAAGCAGCATAGAAATGCGGCCCTCGTCCCCCCTTCAGTAAATCATATCATGAGAATTGGTCCTTCGCCTTGGAGGCTATGCAACAAGACTGATTGCTAGCGCTGACTGGAATATTCTCCTGGACTCTGCCGATAGCATCAACGAGCTACGTCACCGGCTTCATTAGCATCGCCGATAGTGAAGGTTCGCTGCTTCCCCAAACAAAAGCCCTGGATTAACACAGAGGTTGGCTGTAAACTAAAGGACAGGGCTAACCCACACAGGGCTATCGCAGATAACCCAGAGGCTACGGCTGAGGACACAAACAAGTACAAGAAGTCCTCCGCAGAGCCATCAACAAGCAAAAGGACAATATAGGAACAAGGTAGAATCCTATTACCCAGGCTCTGACGCCAACTGCACGTGGAAGGGCCTACAGTCCATTATGGATTATAAAGGAAGACCCAGTCATGATCTGCCCAAGTCTCTATGCACATTCTGCACACTCACTCACACTCCAACACACATACACAAACTCACACACTCAATACCTGTGGTGGCAGGTAGCCTTGTGGTTAGAGCGTTGGGCCAGTAACCGAAAGGTTGCTGGATTGAATCCCTGAGCTGACAAGGTAAAAATCTGTCGTTCTGCTGTGAATGCCTTCAACTGAAATGTGTCTTCTGCATTTAACCCAACCACTCGGAAACTGCAGGGTGCTGCCTTAAATTGACATCCACATCTTAAGTGATTACAGCCTCAATTCCTCTCGGGTATGACACTAAAAGCTTGGCAAACCTGTATTTGGGGAGTTTCTCCCAGTTTCTCCCAAGCTCTGTCAGGTTGGATGGGGAGAGTCGCTGCAAAGCTATTTTCAGGTCTCTCCAAAGATGTTCGATCGGGTTCAAGTCCGGGCTCTGGCTGGGCCACTCAAGGATATGTGTGCTTAGGGTCATTGTCCTGTTGGAAGGTGCAAGGATCTCTCTGTACTTTGCTCTGTTCATCTTTCCCTTGATCCTGACTAGTCTCCCAGTCCCTGCCACTGAAAAACGTCCTCACAGCATGATGCTGCCACCACCATGCTTCACCGTAGGGATGGTGCGAGGTTTCCTCCAGACGTGCACTGTCAACTGTGTGTGCCTTTCCAAATCATGTACAATCAATTCAATTTACCACAGGTGGACCCCAATCAAGTTGTAGAAACATCTCAAAGATGATCAATGGAAACAGGATGCACCTGAGCTCAATTTCGATTCTCATTGCAAAGTTTCTGAATACTTATGTAAATAATGTATTTCTGTTTTTTATTTGTAATACATTTGCAAAAATGTCTAAAAACCTACATCATCAATTTTAGAATAAGGTTGTAAGGGGTCTGAATACTTTCCGAATGCACTGTATATCCTGATGCCTAGTCACCTTACCCCTGTACATATCTAAACCTACCACTCCAGTATCCCTGCACATTTCAAATATAGTATTGGCACTGATCCTGACCTTTAATATAGCTTACTTACTTTCTCGTGATCTTCTTATTTTTATTTCTCGTGTTTTTGTTCTACTTAAACTTTTTTATAAATGTTTTATAGTACTACTGCATTGTTGGGAAATAGCAAGCAAGAAAGGCATTTCACTGTACTAATGCACATGAAAATAAACCCTTTTAATTGAAGCAAAATCTGGTTAATTAGCGGTTTGACAGAGGAAGTTGAACTGGTGCAGCCACTCCCCACAGAGCTCCTGTCTGTCTGTCTGACTCTTCACTGCACACTCCTTCCATCCTGCTGCCTGCCTGCCACGGGAACCAGTTTGGCCTGTGCCAGTTTGCCCCTCGTCCCAGTCTGCTGTCCCAGTCTAGGAACTGCTAGGAGCTGCTGCCATCTGGCTGGGCTGGTAACAGCCGGCCTTCTCTCTCTCCCCCGCTGACCTGGTGAATACAGGAAGACAACCCAGGGAAGGTGAGGCCACACTGTGATATGGACGAACAGAGAGTGTAGTAACAATACAAAAAAAAACAGAGGAGGCACGGAGGCATAGAGAGAGAGATAGGGAGAGATAGAGAGAGAGATAGGGAGAGAGGGAGAGAGAGAGAGATGGGGAGAGAGATGGGGAGAGGCAAGGAGAGAAAAGGACAGTGCTTCCCTTTGGCTGCCACCTTCAACAGGACACAGTGACCACACTTCCCTCCATGGTGTGTGTGTGGGGGCGTACATGGGTGTGTGTTCATGTGCACAATCCTGCTCTTCTCAAACAGATCCTGACAGCTCACAGCCGGAACGAGAGCTCCATTTACCCACAATTCAGCAGTAATTCCCAGATCTACGGCCGGGCAGGCATCCACGGAAGATGACCGCTCTGGAAGGTCAACAGAAGGTTGTAGAACAAGAGACTGACTAGTATATAGCACAAGCTATAGTGGTCTAACTAGTCTATAACACAAGTCACAGTGGTCTAACTAGTCTATAGCACAAGTCAGAGTGGTCTAACTAGTCTATAACAAGTCACATTGGTTTAACAAGTTTTTATCTCAAGTCACAGTGGTTTAACTAGTCTATAACACAAGTCACAGTGGTCTAACTAGTAACAGTACAAGTCACAGTGGTCTAATTAGTCAAAAGCAGAAGTTACAGTGGTCTAACTAATCTATAACACAAATCACTGTGGTGTAACTACTCTATGTTACAAGCCACAGAGGTCTAACTAGTCTATGACACAAGTCACAGTAGTCTAACAAATAACAGCACAAGCCACAGTGGTCTAACTAGTATATACAGTTGAAGTCGGTAGTGTACATACACTTTGGTTGGAGTCATTAAAACTTGTTTTTCAACCACACCAAACATTTCTTGCTAACAAACTATGGTTTTGGCAAGTCAGTTAGGACATCCACTTTGTGCATGACAAAAGTAATTTTTCCAACAATTGTTTACAGACAGATTATTTCACTTATAATTCACTGTATCACAATTCCAGTGGGTCAGAAGTTTACATACACTAAGTTGACTGTGCCTTTAAACAGCTTGGAAAATTCCAGAAAATTATGTATTGGCTTTAGAAGCTTCTGAATTTGCTAATTTACATAATTTGAGTCAATTGGAGGTGTAACTGTGGATGTATTTCAAGGCCTACCTTCAAACTCAGTGAATCATGCTTGACATCATGGGAAAATCAAACTAAATCAGCCAAGACCTCAGAAAAAAACATTGTAGACCTCCACAAGTCTGGTTCATCCTTGGGAGCAATTTACAAATGCCTGAAGGTACCACGTTCATCTGTACAAACAATAGTACGCAAGTATAAACACCACGGGACCATGCAGCCGTCATAGCGCTCAGGAAGGAGACGCGTTCTGTCTCATAGAGATGAATGTACTTTGGTACGAAAAGTGCAAATCAATCCCAGAACAACAGTAAAGGATCTTGTGAAGATGCTGGAGGAAACAGGTACAAAAGTATCTATATCCACAGTAAAACGAGTCTTATACCGACATAACCTGAAAGGCCGCTCAGCAAGGAAGAAGCCACTGCTCCAAAACCGGCATGAAAAAGCCAGACTACGGTTTGCAACTGCACATGGGTCAAAGATCATACTTTTTGGAGAAATGTCCTCTTGTCTGATGAAACAAAAATATAACTGTTTGGCCATAATGACCATCGTTATGTTGGGAGGAAAAGAGGGAGGCTTGCAAGCCAAAGAACACCATCCCAACCGTGAAGCACGGGGGTGGCAGCATCATGTTGTGGGGGTGCTTTGCTGCAGGAGGGACTGGTGCACTTCACAAAATAGATGGCAACATGAGGAGGAAAATTATGTGGATATATTGAAGCAACATCTCAATACATCACTCAGGAAGTTAAAGCTTGATCGCAAATGGGTCTTCCAAATGGACAATAACCCCAAGCATAGTTCCAAAGTTGTAGCAAAATGGATTAAGGACAACAAAGTAAAATTATTGGAATGGCCATCACAAAGCCCTGACCTCCATCTTATAGAAAATTTGTAGGCAGAACTGAAAAAGTGTGTGCGAGCAAGGAGGCCGACAAACCTGACTCAGTTACACCAGCTCTGTCAGGAGGAATGGGCAAAAATTCAACCAACTTATTGTGGGAAACTTGTGGAAGGCAACCCGAAACGTTTGACGTCAGACAATTTAAAGGCAATGCTACCAAATACTAATTGAGTGTATGTAAACTTCTGGCCCACTGGGAATGTGAAATAAATTATTCTCTCGACTATTATTCTGACATTTCACATTCTTAAAATAAAGTGGAATTTTTACGAGGATTAAATGTCAGGAATTGTGAAAAACAGAGTTTAAATGTATTTGGCTAGGTAAAATTCCAACTTCAACTGTAGCACAAGTCACAGTGGTCTAATTAGTATATAGTACAAGTCACATTTGTCTAACTAGTAATAGCACAAAAAGCTTTTTCTCTCAAATGTTGTGCACAAACTTGTTTACAACCTTGTTAGTGAGCATTTCTCCTTTGCCAAGATAATCCATCCACCTGACAGGTGTTGGATATCAAGAAGCTGATTAAACAGCATTGGTCTACACGGACAAGTTCTGGCCTGGTTTAGATCTTATCTGCCGGAAAGATATCAGTTTGTCTCTGTGAATGGTTTGTCCTCTGACAAATCAACTGTAAATTTCGGTGATCCTCAAGGTTCCGTTTTAGGACCACTATTGTTTTCACTGTATATTTTACCTCTTGGGGATGTCATTCGAAAACATAATGTTAACTTTCACTGCTATGCGGATGACACACAGCTGTACATTTCAATGAAACATGGTGAAGCCCCAAAATTGCCCTCGCTAGAAGCATGTGTTTCAGACATAAGGAAGTGGATGGCTGAAAACTTTCTACTTTTAAACTCGGACAAAACAGAGATGCTTGTTCTAGGTCCCAAGAAACAAAGAGATCTTCTGTTGAATCTGACAATTAATCTTAATGGTTGTACAGTCGTCTCAAATAAAGCTGTGAAGGACCTCGGCGTTACTCTGGACCCTGATCTCTCTTTTGAAGAACATATCAAGACCATTTCAAGGACAGCTTTTTTCCATCTACATAACATTGCAAAAATCAGAAACTTTCTGTCCAAAAATGATGCAGAAAAATTAATCCATGCTTTTGTCACTTCTAGGTTAGACTACTGCAATGCTCTACTTTCCGGCTACCCGGATAAAGCACTAAATAAACTTCAGTTAATGCTAAATACGGCTGCTAGAATCCTGACTAGAACCAAAAAATTTGATCATATTACTCCAGTGCTAGCCTCCCTACACTGGTTTCCTGTCAAAGCAAGGGCTGATTTCAAGGTTTAACTGCTAACCTACAAAGCATTACATGGGCTTGCTCCTACCTATCTCTCTGATTTGGTCCTGCCGTACATACTGTACCTACACGTACGCTACGGTCACAAGACGCAGGCCTCCTAATTGTCCCTAGAATTTCTAAGCAAACAGCTGGAGGCAGGGCTTTCTCCTATATAGCTCCATTTATATGGAACGGTCTGCCTACCCATGTCAGAGACGCAAACTCGGTCTCAACCTTTAAGTCTTTACTGAAGACTCATCTCTTCAGTGGGTCATATGATTGAGTGTAGTCTGGCCCAGGAGTGGGAAGGTGACCGGAAAGGCTCTGGAGGAACGAACCGCCCTTGCTGTCTCTGCCTGGCCGGTTCCACTCTTTCCACTGGGATTCTCTGCCTCTAACCCTATTACAGGGGCTGAGTCCCCCCTGGGTTGTGCCGTGGCGAAGATCTTTGTGGGCTATACTCAGCCTTGTCTTAGGATGGTAAGTTGGTGGTTGAAGATATTACTCTCTAGTGGTGTGGGGGCTGTGCTTTGGCAAAGTGGGTGGGGTTATATCCTTCCTGTTTGGCCATGCCCGGGGGTGTCCTCGGATGGGGCCACAGTGTCTCCTGACCCCTCCTGTCTCAGCCTCCAGTATTTATGCTGCAGTAGTTTATGTGTCGGGGGGCTAGGGTCAGTTTGTTATATCTGGAGTACTTCTCTTGTCCTATTCGGTGTCCTGTGTGAATTTAAGTGTGCTCTCTCTAATTCTCTCTTTCTCTCTTTCTTTCTCTCGGAGGACCTGAGCCCTAGGACCATGCCTCAGGACTACCTGACATGATGACTCCTTGCTGTCCCCAGTCCACCTGGCCGTGCTGCTGCTCCAGTTTCAACTGTTCTGCCTTATTATTATTGGACCATGCTGGTAATGGTTATGGTTATGAACATTTGAACATCTTGGCCATGTTCTGTTATAATCTCCACGCGGCACAGCCAGAAGAGGACTGGCCACCCCACATAGCATGGTTCCTCTCTAGGTTTCTTCCTAGGTTTTGGCCTTTCTAGGGAGTTTTTCCTAGCCACCGTGCTTCTACACCTGCATTGCTTGCTGTTTGGGGTTTTAGGCTGGGTTTCTGTACAGCACTTTGAGATATCAGCTGATGTACGAAGGGCTATATAAATACATTTGATTTGATTTGATGATGATGATGACCATTACACAGATGCACATTGTGATGTGGTCAATAAAAGGCCACTCTAAAATGTGCAGTTTTGTTACACAGCACAATGCCACAGTTAAATTAAATTAAATTAAATCAAAGTTTATTTGTCACGTGCGCTGAATACAACAGGTAGACCTTACAGTGAACTGCTTACTTACAGGCTCTAACCAATAGTGCAAAAAAAATATTAGGTGAACAATAGATAGGTAAAGAAATAAAACAACAGTAAAAAGACTATAGAAGTAGCAAGGCTACATACAGACACCGGTTAGTCAGGCTGATTGAGGTAGTATGTACATGTAGATATGGTTAAAGTGACTATGCATATATGATGAAAGAGAGTAGCAGTAGCTTAAAGAGGGGTTGGCGGGTGGTGGTGGGACACAATGTAGATATGTGATATACTGGGCCGTACGTACTACCCTCTGTAGTGCCTTGCGGTCAGAGGCCGAGCAATTGCCGTACCAGGCAGATGGTGCAGCTGTAGAACCTTTTGAGGATCTCAGGACCAATGCCAAATCTTTTTGGCTTTGCCGTGCCCTCTTCATGACTGTCTTGGTGTGTTTGGACCATTTAGACCATCTCAAGTTTTGAGCGATATTCTTGACAGCAGGAACATCCACCAGAGCTGTTCCAGAGAATTTAATGTTAATTTCTCTTCCATAAGCCACCTCCAACGTCATTTTAGAAGAATTTAGCAGTACGTTCAACTGGCCATACAACTGCAGACCACTTGTAACCAAGCCAGCCCAGGGCCTTTAAAGAAGAATTGGACAACATTCCAGAAGCCACAATCAACAGCCTGATCAACTCTCTGCGAGGGAGATGTGTCACATTGCATGAGGCAAATGGTCAGATCAGACACTGACTGGTTTTCTGATCCACGCCACTACCTTTTTTAAGGTATCTGTGACCAACATATGTATATCTGTATTCCCAGTCATGTGAAATCCATAGAAATCCATAGCCTAATGAATTTGTTTCAATTGACTGATTTCCTTATATGAACTGTAACTCAGTAAAATCTTTGACATTGTTGCATGTTGCGTTTATATTTTTGTTCAGTGTAGTAATAGCACAAGCCACAGTGGTCTAACTAGTATATAGTACAAGCCAGATTGGTTTCCATTATACTTCACAGTGCCCATGTCAAATGTGTCCCAAATACCAGATTTAACCCCTTAACAGAATCTGCCAAATGTGTCTCTTCCATACTGTGCAGACACCACGAGTGCACCCAATTTTAAATGGAGCATGTTGTTGCCAAGAGAAACGTGATTCAAACACAGCATTTTCTAATTTTGTCTCCGAGTGTTATCAACCCCTCCAGTTTTCAGTTCAACTAACTTGACAAGCAGACACAGACTGTACTTTATATTTTCCCACAAATCTCATATGAAGTGTCTCTTCGTAGCATTTTTGACCTGTTAACTTTCTAAGTGTTGACCTTAAAGCGAGGACAACTTACCAAGTACTGAAAATGTAAATAAATGGTGAAATGTACAGTGCCTTGCGAAAGTATTCGGCCCCCTTGAACTTTGCGACCTTTTGCCACATTTCAGGCTTCAAACATAAAGATATAAACTGTATTTTTTTGTGAAGAATCAACAACAAGTGGGACACAATCATGAAGTGGAACGACATTTATTGGATATTTCAAACTTTTTTAACAAATCAAAAACTGAAAAATTGGGCGTGCAAAATTATTCAGCCCCTTTACTTTCAGTGCAGCAAACTCTCTCCAGAAGTTCAGTGAGGATCTCTGAATGATCCAATGTTGACCTAAATGACTAATGATGATAAATACAATCCACCTGTGTGTAATCAAGTCTCCGTATAAATGCACCTGCACTGTGATAGTCTCAGAGGTCCGTCAAAAGCGCAGAGAGCATCATGAAGAACAAGGAACACACCAGGCAGGTCCGAGATACTGTTGTGAAGAAGTTTAAAGCCGGATTTGGATACAAAAAGATTTCCCAAGCTTTAAACATCCCAAGGAGCACTGTGCAAGCGATAATATTGAAATGGAAGGAGTATCAGACCACTGCAAATCTACCAAGACCTGGCCGTCCCTCTAAACTTTCAGCTCATACAAGGAGAAGACTGATCAGAGATGCAGCCAAGAGGCCCATGATCACTCTGGATGAAATGCAGAGATCTACAGCTGAGGTGGGAGACTCTGTCCATAGGACAACAATCAGTCGTATATTGCACAAATCTGGCCTTTATGGAAGAGTGGCAAGAAGAAAGCCATTTCTTAAAGATATCCATAAAAAGTGTCGTTTAAAGTTTGCCACAAGCCACCTGGGAGACACACCAAACATGTGAAAGAAGGTGCTCTGGTCAGATGGCAACAATGCAAGATGTTATGTTTGGCGTAAAAGCAACACAGCTCATCACCGTGAACACACCATCCCCACTGTCAAACATGGTGGTGGCAGCATCATGGTTTGGGCCTGCTTTTCTTCAGCAGGGAAGATGGTTAAATTTGATGGGAAGATGGATGGAGCCAAATACAGGACCATTCTGGAAGAAAACCTGATGGAGTCTGCAAAAGACCTGAGACTGGGACGGAGATTTGTCTTCCAACAAGACAATGATCCAAAACATAAAGCAAAATCTACAATGGAATGGTTCAAAAATAAACATATCCAGGTGTTAGAATGGCCAAGTCAAAGTCCAGACCTGAATCCAATCGAGAATCTGTGGAAAGAACTGAAAACTGCTGTTCACAAATGCTCTCCATCCAACCTCACTGAGCTCGAGCTGTTTTGCAAAGGGATGGGAAAAAATGGGAAAAAATGTCAGTCTCTCGATGTGCAAAACTGATGAGACATACCCCAAGCGACTTACAGCTGTAATCGCAGCAAAAGGTGGCGCTACAAAGTATTAACTTAAGGGGGCTGAATAATTTTGCACGCCCAATTTTTCAGTTTTTGATTTGTTAAAAAAGTTTGAAATATCCAATAAATGTCGTTCCACTTCATGATTGTGTCCCACTTGTTGTTGATTCTTCACAAAAAAATACAGTTTTATATCTTTATGTTTGAAGCCTGAAATGTGGCAAAAGGTCGCAAAGTTCAAGGGGGCCGAATACTTTCGCAAGGCACTGTATATGTTAATGTAAATGTACATGTTTGGACAGTGCAACCCAAGAGGAGCAACCATCAGCACATTTTTTTGACGTGATTAGTCTCCCTCGTTCGCTTTCTCCTACAGTCTCTTCTCTCTGTCCATCTCTGACTACTCCTCCCCCTCCTCACCAATGGAGCCCAGTTTCTCTGTCCTTTCCCCTCATTCTATTTCATGCCTCGTCCTCCTCTCTCTCAGCAATCATCCATCACCACAGAGCTCTCCCCTAAATGCCCTTCCACCCTCTAGCCTCTGCAGCCAGGCGGACCTGACTGTCGCTCGTCTCCAACACTAACAGACAGACACACTCCTGTCCTCTCCTCTGTGACTCATCACGTCATCTAGCACCATTTGTCATTCAGAGGACATCCAAGACTGCCTCATGTTGAGACGTAGGTGGACAATACAGAAACACAAAATAACTGGTTGCAACTGTTACAATACAATCAGCACGACAACACCTTTTCCCCCTCAGGAGACTGAAAAAATTTGGTATGGGTCCCCATATCCTCAAAACTGTATACAGCTGCACCATCAAGAGCATCATCACCAGTTGCATGGCAACTGCTCGGCATCTGAACGTAAGGCGCTACATCACTGGAGCCAAGCTTTCTGCCATCCAGGACCTATATACTAGGCGGTGTCAGAGGAAGGCCCAAAACATTGTGAAAGACTCCAGTCACCCAAGTCATAGACTGTTCTCTCTGCTACCGCACGGCAAGCGGTACTGGAGCGCCAAGTCTAGGACCAAAAAGCTCCTTAACAGCTTCTACCCCCAAGCCATAAGACTGCTGAACAATTAATCAAACGGCCACCCGGACTATTTACATTGACCCCCCCCCCCCCCCCCTCCCCCCTCCTTTGTTTTTACACTGCTGCTACTCGCTGTTAATTATCTATGTAGTCACTTCACCCCTACGTACATGTAGAAATGACCTCGACTAACCTGTACCCCAGCACATGGGCGGCAGGTAGCCTAGTGGTTAGAGCATTGGGCCAGTGAGGTTGCTGGTTTGAAAGGTTGCTGGATCGAATCCCTGAGCTGAAAAGGTACAAATATGTTGTTCAGCCCCTGAACAAGGCAGTTAACCCACTGTTCCCCAGTAGGCCGTCATTGTAAATAAGAATTTGTTCTTAACTGACTTGCACTAGTTAAATAAAAAAACAATTTAAATTGACTTGGTACCCCCTGTATACAGCCTCTTTATTGTGTTAATTTACATTTTATTTAGTAAATATTTTCTCAATGCTTTGTTGAAATGCATTGTTGGTTAAGAGCTTGTAAGTAAGCATTTCACGGTAAGGTCTACTACACCTGTTGTATTCGGCGCATGTGACAAATACAATACAACTTGATTTGATTTAATTATGTCATGCCACAATTCACGACAACTCGTAACTAATGGATCTGCAATATCATGATGCACGCAGTGGGGTTTAATCCTATGGTGATGGAGTATTTTAGCATGGCTATCCAACAAACTAAATGAAATCACTGTATACAGTTTCCAATCATGATCATAATAAAGGCCCAAGATCAAGTTTAATTGATATTTATTATTTACAAAACACTGAATATGTACCACAAAGAAATGGAAATAAATTAAGATGTCAACAAACCCTATAGCTGAAGAGACTGCTATGTATTGAAGTTTCTAGTGTCTCTTGGTGCTTTTTCACTATACTTTCAGAGTGAGGCATAAACTTTGAGTTAGCCGTGGCCCTGGTGGACCCCCACACTGAGAAACATGAGGTTTCAAACAGCACAGTCAAAGAGCATCAGGGCTATAGCTAACAGCTCAGGGTTCTCCTCTCCTCTCCTTTCCTCTTCCCTCCTCTCCTCTCCTCTCCTCTCCTCTCCTCTTCCCTCCTCTCCTCTCCTCTCCTCTCCTCTCCTCTCCTCTC